>NW_012133462.1:23835-42204 GCF_000313525.1 Fibroporia radiculosa | reverse complement strand
GGTTGTATCAGTGATGAAGATGAAACATGATAGAGATGAAATGTGATGTAGCTGAGACATGATATAGGTGAGACATGATAGATATGAAATAGTGATGTAGGTGAAACACATCAAGTGATAGGATCAGTTGTATAGTACAGGGTCAACGATGAATAGTTAGAAAAAGAAAAAGAACCCCTCTCCAATGCTGTATCAAACACAGCAAATGGAGTAGCAGAGTGTAAAACCAGAATAGATGGTCACAAGCCTGAAGAGTTTAAAAATGTCATGTGTACACATGATATGTGGCTGAGCAAATGTGGCTGAAACATTTGCTGGTGGGATAAAGTCCCTCTCCTCCCAGAGATCAGATGGGCAGGAGCCTGCGGTTTTGCTCTTTTTGCTCTTGGTCTCGTGTTCAACCCATCACGTCAGCAACGACAAAATGTACATATACAATAGAGTACGTCCCATGAATTTAGTTCGCTGCATACATCTAACACTAACAGCACACACTCAAAATGCGTAAGAGACGTTGACGAATTCACGCCCGTCGTGGTTCCACTAGATTAAAATCAGCCTATTCATGGTAACCACATATTTTGCTACAGTCGATGAGGACCAGCGACCGGAAAGACCATTCACTCTGAATTGCTCAACCCTGTCTGCCTATTTGGCCGCTAAGTATGCTCTCGCGGAAAAGTTGTTGAATGCGCTGAAGATCTTGTGTGTGAAGGAAAGAAACTTCTTCATACAAGGGCAAGTCGGCACCTTCACGCTGAACGTTGAGAGCACGAACAGCTTTGAGAAAAGTTGCATGAACCCGATAGCTCTCCCTTGCCATTTCGATCGGCGGGATGGCGGGCGCAACCAGATTCATACCAACCGCGAGGCCGAAAAGGAAGGTTTTAAGGTCATGAACAGACTGGATAAATTGAATTTTCGTGAGGACCGTCTCAGTAAGCGCGATAACTACAAATGTGCGCCGCACCTCTATAATGGCCAGGCCCCGGTAGATTAGCTTCCCAAATTTGGGATCGATTTTGCTGATCTATGCCGTCTCAGCATGGGAGCTAGAGCAAGCATTCAGAGGATGTACCTGATCGATAAGCCCGACGGCATCGAAAGGGGAGTGCATCTCCTGTTCATCTTGGATGAGTTCCTGGTTTTGCACGTCGCCATCCTTCGGTAAGTGATCACTTCCTTCGCCCTCGCCGTCGGGGACTAGGATGTGTTCTTTATGATAAACATTACTCGCCTCGGAAATGAGTGCATGCGCTCACCTTGAGAAATATGCTTGAGCATTGGCTGCTGCACATCAGAGCCGCCGGCGGATGCGCTTTCAGAAATGAAGGGTCGTGCATCGGTAATAGCATCCTGGAGGTAGAGCATGAGCTGAGACTGCCAAGCAAACAAGAAAGCTCGCACCTTGATATTGGGCTGCAGAGTGTTACAGCTGCGAGTGAGTGCGCCAGGGCTGCTGGGGGTACGATGCTCGTTATTGGACATAATGGGAGGATGAGGAGTGGTGAGGGGCATGAAGACGGCGAGGACAAAGTTATAAAAGCTGTTCCGCAAGCTCGCATCCTGGATGAATCGCCCAAAACGATATGCAGGAGACCAAGGAGCGCTCGAGAAGAGCGGCGACGATCATCCACTTGCCAACGACAACCTTTCATTTGTACATGGATATCAGCAGCGCGATTGACAGTAGTCGGCGAGTTCAAGGTGGACTTGCAGCACGGTGAGACAGTACCGGTAATGTAGGCCCTGGAGCAGCAGTGATACCAGCCTCTCATCTTGTCCTTGGGTATATCGATCTAAGGATGCGCTCGAATGATTCGAGCTTACAAGTGAATCAAATGCCAGCTAGTGACAGCGCCCAATGGCGATACAGAACCAGCCTGCACGTGAGCTACCAAAGCAAAAGGAACTATTTGTACCTCTGGAATCTTGGCGTAGCGACAAGTCTCGTGATATTCCCCAGATGTAAACCATTCGATTCGCACACCTGTACTGTGTACATCGGCTTTGCTCCTTGCGGGTAATGAAAGCAACTGCGATTTTTCACCCGCAGTTTCGTTGATTTCTAAGGTGTTAAGCAAACACTAATGCATTATTGTGAGTCTAATTTTGGTAACCCGTCAATGTACCCAGCGGTGAGGTCGAAGAATGTCCACAATAGTCCATGAGTCGTGATACTCCTCACCGCACTTACCCCCAGACCTCGATATAGTCTGGCAAGTCCTAAAAGTATGGGTTTCGGTGCATTCGGGTCAGGTCCTGAGGTCTCGAGTGTGACCGAGCGCAAGGATTAAGTAAACGGAAAGGCCTACCGCGAATCAATCGATGGAGAGTCTCCAATGCAGTCCTGCTACGCTCTCCGGCCAATGCCCGCTGCTGAACCTTAGTTTTCACCCTGTATGCATAAATATCAGGATTGCGAAGAGAGACACCTCCTGTATCACGCACACATCAAGGGGATAAATCAATGCCCAGGAGGTCACACCCGCTAAGGACCCGCACATGAATGGGACCATGGAAGGATGCAGTGGCATCCAGGATGGCGTCGGACCTTGTTCACCCGACGGCAGTCGTCCCATAAGATGTCGCATTCCGTCATATTCAAAAAAATATAGACCAGTGCCGAGGGTATCCCGAACTACACGCTATCAGCGGCGAGGGTCATAGGTAGCAATGTGCATCGCCACTCACCGAAATGAAGGCGGAAACCCAGGTATAGACCTCCGAGGCCATACGTCCGGAAGATGTCTCGGACAGCCTCAAACGTTCCTGGCGCTTTCAATATCCGAAGCCCTTTGCTAGCTGCGATGGAATACTCTAGTTGTCGTCGAACCTAGATTGGGATATAAACCTTCTGACGCCTCTGTCGGACGCGAATACGCATGCCGACCGACCTTCACCAGTTCAAACGCTGTGAAACCTGTAAGGTGTCATAAATAGAAAGTGCTGACGCAGCACTCACGCGCACTCCCAAACGATATCAGCGATCCAGATAGAGCGCCACTGAGTAGCGGGTTTAGTAAATGAATCGATTATTATGAAAAAGGAGGGAGGCACTTGCCCTATGCCACCAGTAGAGGCTATAGCGAACGTGTTTCGCTCCAACATGTGGTGATCACGAAAGTACTCTTTCGTACGCGTGTAGATTGTGAAGGAGGCGGCACCTAACGACGCGTAAGTGTGCGTGTAGGGTACCACATCACGGGATGTACGCACGGACGAAAGATATGGTCATCAATGGTATCCATAGGCCACGGTAAAATCCAACTATGCCCTCTTCTCGGTAGACTTGTAGTGCGAGTGTAGTGACAGTAATGGGCGTGCGTATCGTCTGTAGTCTAGACTTGATGGAGTCCAGCTGAGTGGACACAGGAGAGCACATTTTCAGCCCGCATATATCCAGTCGAATGAGGTAGCAACTGACTGGATATCCAGCGAACGTCGAGATGTAGCTCGCAGAGAGGGCACAGACGACCGCCTTGTTACCTGGAGGTAGCGTAGTCGATGAGATGATTGCAAATGCAGAGTGAGATCCATACTTCGGAGAGACTCATTGAGTGTAGCCGAGTCAAACAAGTAGCCCAGTGGCCTACAATCCTCCCAATATCAGTATTGGTTATAAATTTCAAGACTATACGTTACGGCACCTTTTCTCACTCATAGGAAGCAGTCACCGGGCCCGTGAGAGTCCAGTTTCGTGCGTTAGCACGAGCAATGTGAGTCGTATTCAGCCCAAGGCGAGCGGCAAGAAGCTCCCGGAGCACAGAGCTTTGGAAGGAGTGCGTTCTCGATGCGGCTTGGTGTCGATACACAGTTCCGGTCTGGGGAGGATGTCCCAGCATGAAGGATCGGAACAGACCACGAGCGCCCAAGTGCGCGGGAACGTGACGGATAAGCGCCGTCCCGCCACCTGGCGCCAAGCGAATGTAGTAGTACCGACCTTGGGGAGGGAGGTAAATTTGGTAACGATACATTCTTAAGTAGAAGTTGCGGCAAAATCTCTACAAGACTTATGCACCTAGTAAACCTAGGAGAATATGCATACCGGAAATAAGGGGTCATCGCCATGTATCCTCCTCAAACCAACTAACACCACCAAAAAACTGCTTACACCTGCGATCGATGTGTGCACTACGACGCATACAAACTTGTGGGAATTTAACCGGATTGTCGCTTTAGAGACTAGCCGTACACGATGGAAGATCGTGGAAAGACGGGCCGTAGCTCAAGAATGTAGCTTAGAATCCACCAACCCTCTTCTTAGCCACCACTTTCTTTTTTGTGTTCCCTGGTCTCCCACCATAAGGTCCGGGAAGTACTTGTGTGCTAGGCATTTGCTGCGATGATGCGTCAACCCCCCAACGATCGCGGAGAGGTTGGCTACCACTGTCAGGAAAAAGCTGACTCTCGTCGAATACGTATTCTTGCGATCGGGCAATATCAAGCGTTCGTCGTGGAGCCGGGGCCGAGGGCTGGCTAGTGATGATAGCTGGCGGGGCCAACGCGAGGGCTGGGACGATAGTCGGTGGCCGCTGCGGTTGCATCGAGGGCTGGGTCATGCCTTGGCTGGAAGGGTTGACAGGCATTCCTTTCATACGAAGATGAATCGTCGCTGCATGTGTAACGGTGTCAGCATCATATGGGTCATCGTAGACATATTCTTGGGGGTCCGAGCCAACCTCCCACTCCTTCACTAGCAAACGAACACCAAGAGGCCATGAACCTCCGCCTAATGATACCGCATTGACAGGCTCATCTTTGTTGTAGTGATTTGACTTGGATGTGGAATGCAGGAAGCCGAATTGGACGGGAGGGGGCTCCAAATCCTTCAGCGACATGGCCTCAGTTGCACGAGACATTGTTTCAACCATGTCGTCTAGAATCGAGCTTTGCGGTTGCTGAACGCGTCGTGAGAAAAATATATCCGATGATAGTGAAAGATCAAGGACTAGCTGCTCGCGTGCTTCAGTATCCCTACGAAATGACTGGGCTGGTCGCTCCGAATCAGATACCAAATCGAAGCGACATAGATTATCAATCATTCTTGCGGCAGAAACGTCCATGTCAGGGATAAAGCGACGCAAAAATGTTGTAATATTCATATGCCAAGGCGCCTGTTGAGTCATCTGTTTGAGGGGAATACGATCCTGCATCAAGGCACGGTAACCTCTGACTGAGTTAAGGGCACTCTCTGTGAAGACTTCGCTTCTGGAGGCATTGACCGGCTCTGGACCAGAACGATATGCGACATCAAATCTATACAACTTGAGTTGACTATTGTCTCCGGAACAGGACGTGGAGTACATACGTTGTTAGCATGCTGTCTATAGATTCGTCTGATTCTTGCCAAAACAATGGCATCCTATCCAGTAAATTGTAAACCACCTCGGGATCTTCAGGCAGTTCTTCGTATTTGTCCAGCTGGAATATGTCTACATTAAAGCAGTGTAAGCGATATTGATAAGGCAAGTCAAAAATCCAAACTGACTGCCATAGGCGGCTTGCAAATTAATTTCGCTTAAGCTACGCATACCCAAAGGTCCGACATCTAGGTTTGAGGATCTGCCTTGATCCTGCAACAGTAGCATCTCTTCAGACCAGGCCGGCACATGTCGCTCTTCTCGAGAGAACGGGGTCGACAGGTCAGCAGATGAGTGCAAATCCAGAATATGGACAGCGCCAGATTCAGAAAGCTGCAGAATACTGATATTTCCATCACTTTTATACAGCGGATGCTGAAGAAAACTATGGCCGTGATTGCCCGAGTTTGAAGATTGAATAGGTGGTACAGAGTATGCGGGAACGTTGAGGCGTATTGCATCACCACGCGAAACGTCATATACAGTCACGAGGCTGTTACGATGAGATGTGAGGAAGGTGATGGGTGCTATAGAATGTTGAGTCGTTTGACTGCATTCAATATGATTGATTGGTACTCACTATTTGAAACAATTCGTGTCCGAACAGACAATGTGCGATCAGCACCTCTACTATGCGCTATCCCAAACACCGGTCTTTTAGTATTCCGCTCGTCAACCCAAAGTATTTCCTCAGTAGTAGCTAGACGAATCATACTATCCTTCTTCAAACGTTCGGCAGAGATCAGCATTTCCCCAGGGCGCCGTGGCTTGTGCAACATTATGCCATCGTCTTGCGTCTACAAATTTTTAAAAGATAAAATGACAATCCGACCTCCGAATGCAGAAAAAAGCGTACCCGAAAATCAAGGCATTTCGCAACCCACGGAGATAAAAGCAGACAATTATTCTCGTCATCCCATGGCGCGATCTTCCATGTCCTATTTTCGGATAAGACATCAGATGAAGGGCTATGATATAGCAACTGGCTAGAAGAACCATGAGTGTAGGCAACGATGAAGATGAATGCGATCGAGCTCACATGAATTTATCGCCATAAGGAGCGCTACACCTATAAATTGCACCCGTGTCGTTGACCAATAATGCGAGGGTTCGCGTTGAAGCTGGCAGAGTCATATCCACAACCCGCCGGTTATCTACATCCATTCGCAAAATTTGAACTATCTCTGTGGTCTTCATGACAAAAGGACGCGAGGAAGTAGGCTTTACTGTGAGAAGACTAGTCGAAGCTAACGTCCTGACCCCAATAATAGTGTCTAGAGCATCCTCGGGTCAGTTCATATGGATGAATGACACAGGCAAGTTTTTACCTATCGTAGCTTCACCTTCTTGACTTAACGGAACTGTTGTCCGAATCTGCTCAATAGGAGTCTGGAAAGTCCAGGAAGGCTTCCAAGATGCGTTAAGTTCAACAAATTCGCCTCGGGAAAGAAATAAAGGCGAAATGTCTATGCAAATTCAAAAAAAGAGCTATTGGAAGCGAGAGGACTACTCACTTAAATCATTATACGTTGCGCCCATGGGGAAGGCGAGATACTGTGCATTTTCGCGTGTCCCGTAGAAACAAGGAAATGCTTCTATCATGCTACCGACATAGGGATTGAATTTGTCAAGGGCTCGCATTGCCCGAGTATCTTCTATGATCTCATCTCGAATAATATCGGCTGATATGTCAATGTCCGGGTAGTATGTACGGATGAATCGCGCCTGTCAGCTATAAATATGAGTGCAATGCAGGGCCATGATGTACGGTACGCACCCCTTGCTCCGCACGCTGTAATACAGAGGCTGTAGCGTGATGTGAGGAACGCCAGTGATTCTGAGGGAAAGCTGTGATTGATTCGCGTTTGGGAATGAGTCTGCGACCTGTTCAAGTGAGTATACAAATACCGAAGTCCCAAAAATCGCGGAAGCATGCCTGCATCATTTCCAGCGAGTGTTGTCCATTCTAGCCGGTCCTCTCTATCTCGCAGCGTCACCGCACTCAAAGATCCGCTCTCAATAAGAGGATAAATCCATGGTTCACCACGCTCTTTGGTTTTGCTCTGGCTCTTGCGTTGGTCCTTGATAGTTTCCTGGGGCTTCTCTCTGCTATCCGCGGGCCAACAGTCCATTCCATTGGTTTCAATAGAACAAAAGAGATCTGCACGTATTGAGGTGTTGAAGAGAATTATGGCGGTGGCAGAAGTCCGGGACCCGCCAAATCCCAGAAATCCCGACGCGTAGCCGCCCGCCGCCACTCTTCATCCAGCAGCATGTTAAGACTCTGGGCCCTCGGCCAACGGCCACGTATTTTCTCATGTAGATCATTGCATACGACGACTGTGAACAACGCAGCTGCAGCGTCTGACACTACGTCCAGCTCGGCGCCGGAATGGACACCCACATCTATACGCACAGGACTCATCGCCCGGAAACGCGGTATGACAGTAATGTGGGATGACCATGGTGCAAGGTTTCCTGTCACAGTTCTTCAGGTGACATTTTATATCGATGACGCTTCAATGTCCCCTTAAACGTGTCATGTAGTTAGAGAACTGCCAAGTCACAGCGAACATTCAGACAGTGCGCAAGGACCAATCCGAATACCATGCTGTTCAAGTTGCTGCCTCAGACAAACGCGAAAAAACCACCACCAAGCAAATGTTGGGTCACTTCAAGAAGGCTGGAGTGCCTCCGAAACGTATAGTAAAGGAGTTTCCTGTGACGCCTGACGCGCACGTTCCAGTCGGTTGGTCTTTCTTGTTAGGCAGTTGCGATCTCACTCATAATCATCTTAGGGACCACACTCTCTGCGATTCACTTCGTTCCTGGCCAATTCGTGGATGTCATCGCGAACTCGTACGTGTCATAGTTTCACCATACTAATGTCCATCTCAATTTCGCCCCACAGCATTGGCAAGGGGTTTCAAGGGACAATGAAGCGGTGGAATTTCAAGGGTCTCCGTGCCAGTCACGGTGTCTCTGTCTCACATCGCTCTGCTGGAGCCATTGGTGCTCATCAGGTGCCAAGGCATGCTGTCTATCGATTTGCTGCATATTGACGCCTTAGTAGGATCCTGGTCGCGTATGGCCAGGTAAGAAGATGGCAGGTCGACTGGGGGGCGAGCGCACGACGACACAGAATCTCGCGGTCGTACGCATTGACAGCTCCCTTGATCTCATTTTTGTGCGCGGGTGCGTACCTGGTGTTGACGACGCGCATGTGATGGTGCGGGACGCAAAGAAAAAGATGACAAGTGTAGCCCAAGTGCAACACGCGAAGGGCGAGACCGATAAGGTGCTTCCCAAGGGTATCGACATAATGCCTTTTCCCGCCGGAACGAGGGAGATGGCCGCACAGCTTCCTCCAATCATTCAAGCTCCCACCCATCGGAGAAGTCCATTCATTCCTAGATCATGAGCCATACTATTGTTTAGCTTGCTGGGACACCGTGCGCGCATGAGAATGTTAGCTACATAATACAGAAGTAGTCGTTTCCCGGACTGTTTCACCGTGCGGGCTGCGATATAGACCGAGCCCGACGTTGATATAGCGGAGCAAAGCTGACGAGCCTTGAATGAATTCATTGACCGCGAGGGCGTCTGGGTCGAGGTCTGCCGCTCGAGTCTCTGGTCGCGCACCTTCCTGCAGGTTGCCATTCGCCACTGGCCAGTTATTTACCAACCGACGACACTGACAAGAACGTTCTTTCTGTCTCTCATTAATGGCGAACGGTCGGCTGCTCGTCCAGATTGCGTCGTATAACACAAATCTCCAGGGCGACAGCGGCCTGCCACAAGACCTCGTTGACTGGCTTGCACCTACTCTTCAGGCCTCCCGCGCCCGTCAGTCCGAACGCCGTCCTTTGGATATTGTGGCCGTAGGCTTCCAAGAATTAGTACCTCTGCATCTTGGACGTAAGTATTTAGGTTTACCTCGTTACCGACTAATACATCTCCTGTGCGTTCCTTCAGTTGCGGGGCTCTCAGGCCCAGTAGTCGACAGCCGTGATGAACTTATCTTGTCTCAAATTGAGGCGCACGCTCCGAACAAGGAGCGGTACTCGCTGATTGCGAAGGTTGTTAACGTCGGCGTTGCACTGCTCGTCTATGGACGCGATGAAGGTGTCGCGCGTCGCGTGTGCGACGTGCAGACACAGTGGACGGGTTGCGGCCCTGCGTACATGGGTAACAAGGGCGCGGTCGGAGTGCGATTTCGGGTCGCCCACCAAGACAGTGGAGTGGGGGAGGTCTATACGTGCGTCCACTATCCCCGGCACGCGTGTGTTGTCCCAGTGTAGACGACGTTCCGGCTAGATTCGTCTGTGCACATCTCACCGCACATGGGCACAAGTTAGCCCAGCGCGTCCACGACTATCATCATATTGTTGGGACGCTTCTATTTCCGCCACTCCCAGGAACATCCTCCACGAAGCCCACGACTATCTACTCGACGTCGCACCTCTTCTTTTTCGGAGACCTCAATTTCCGTCTTGCGATACCTCCCGGCCACCCAGCTTCGTCGTTGTCGCGCACCGAGTTCGCACGCAAATTGACCAGCGAGGCCCAGCGACTGGCTTTGAAAGAGTTCGACCAGTTATATCAAGAGCGTGATATCAAGTTCAACATATTCGCCTCTCTGCGCGAGGCCGACTTTTGGAAATTTATCTGCAGCTACAAGTACAAGCTAGGCGAGACAGTCATGTTTGAGTGGGTCTTGTTACTACACTCTACGTTGGCGAGGCACTGATAGCTCGTGGCAGTTTCAAACGTTTACCAGCTTGGACAGACCGGATTATGTACACGAGCTACGCGGATTCGCCGGACACGCCCCGCGAGTCCACAATCTCCAACCTTCTCTATACTATTATACCCTCATATACCACTTCAGATCATGTAAGCTTTTCAGCAATGCCTTTATTTTCAATGCCCCTCATCGTTTACTTCTAGAAGCCTATAGTGTCTCTCCTCCAGCTGCCCCCATCCACTTTCGCTCCGAATGCAACCACGCCACCTGTCCTACACCTTCCCGCTACCTATAAACCCCAACCTGACCGCCTCGCTATACCCAAGAGATATATCGGGCGTATTATCGGACGCTTCATTGGCTATTGCTGGTGCCTCCTCGTACTTGTCGGGGCAGGTTCGTTGGGTCTCGGTGTTGCCAATTCCATTATCGGATTAGGCATATGGGGCTGGTGGAAGTCTCGCTGGTTTGCCTCTGGCACACCACGACGAACCTGAGAAGCTGGAACAACCCGTCTGTTTTTCTGCGTGGATATGTGTACATCATGTATATTGACCGTGTCTAAGTGCCGTATATATAAGTGATGTATCTGTCACAAATGCTGGCGTATACACCGAAAAATAACCTCAATGTGGCAGATCGAGACGAGTGCCCAGAAATAAGACGAGAAGAGTCTGGAATGCAAGATAAATATATACAGCCACAAACGGTATTCATCAACCGAGTATTGGGCGAGCCACCTTGGCATCTGGCTTAGTTCCACGATCCTCTTCGTCATCAACGACAACGAGAACCTCTTCCACATCATCGACAGGCTCCTCGCCCGGTGCTATAGCATCCTCTGGTCCCTGATGCTCTGAGTCGTGTTGCATGCCGGAAGGCAGACGGATGAAGCTGAGCATGATGAACGAGAGGGCAAACAAGCCTGCCGAGACAAAGAAAATGGCTCTCGGGAATATCGCGACCGTCTGCATAAAGGTCATCCCATAGAGGAATGGCCCGAGGACCTGCGAACTGTGGACACACATATCAGACCAACATTTTACGCTGTCATGTCTTCGTAGGCACTCACCCGATCACTTGAACTACACCGAGGGCACCGAAAAGCTTTCCAAGCTCCTGCCCGCCCTTCTTCGTGTACAACGCCGACGCGACGCTGTTAATCGCAGGACCAATGCCCGAGCCAAACGCGCCCAACGCCGAAAAGGCGGTGAAAATTGCGCCGTTCGGTGCCGCAGCCATGAGTAAGTTTGCGAGAAATTCTACACCAAGCGAGGCACATGCAATAGCGATGTCAAGTGATAGAGAATGACGTTGAGAGCGAGGCGTGCTTGCGGGTGGAGTAGGCGTTCCTCGCGCGGGGGAGGTTTCCGAGGGTTGCAGGGGCTCATCCGGTTCCACATGTAGCTGGATAGCGGGCGATTTAGGTTGGGACAGTTTGATAATAACTGTATCACGGAATATACATCAATTAGGACATATAAGTCTTGAATAACACAACGATAAAGCGTACCGGGCAGAAGGATAGTGAGATGAAAAGCGCGGGCCGCACCGACAATACTTACCCAGTAACCGAGCTGAATTTTGCGTTCGCTTTTAAATTTACATAAACTCTTCTAGCAGGCAACACGTACCTGCTCAGATGTCCAGCCAAAAGTGGCTACCGCGTACTGCATCTTCGTAGTGATGGAGCCCTGAACGTGAGGTCAGCGAGCCGCTCCGACCCTATTCACAGCCACTTACTACGACTATCACAATAAAACCATATCCAATAGCAAGAAGTACCAAATTCCAATCTCTCTTCCTCTTCAATGGATCACTTCCAGCCGCCGATGGCAGCAAAAGCGCAAGTGGGGTCAAGAAACCGAACACCCTGCTAAGCCAAACTAAGAACCCGCCTCTGGCGCGAGCATGTTTCACTTGTTCGAGTTCTTTGGTGCGCAACTTGCGGGATTGGGTCATCTGGGAGGGCGAGAGGGACTCGGGAATGACGAACCAGACGAGGCATGAAGCGAATATGTGCAAAGAGATAGCAACATAAAATACCCAGAGGGGGTGCCCAGTGTAACTGACAATAATGCTGCCTAAAGTTGGCCCTATGCTCATGCCCGTGAACAGTAGGCCGAGCATGAGTGAAAACGTGCGCGAGCTGAAGCAGACAGTACTTTAGACAAGGACCACTCTCTGAGGGAACGTCTCGACCTACCGAGCCGCAGGTGCCGTGCAATCTGCCATGTATGCGTTGATTGTAGCAGAGGTAGTAGATACCCCTACGAAGAAGAAATGTTACCCATGACTAATGTGAGCTAGCACCTCTCGGCGGACGCACCACCGAGTGCCCCTTCTAGCATAGGTCCGACAAGTATGAACCAAACACCCCCCGGAAGCACTTGCCAATACTTGGCTACCAGTATGAATGTAAAATCCGAGACAAGCTGGCCTATCGCAACGATGCCTATGATTGTGGTGCGGCCGCGACGATCAGAAAGCTACGTACAAGAACCACGTTTAACAAATTATAAGAATTGATATACACTTTGAGGATGTGATGTCACGTACTGCGCCCCACCAAGCTGTTGTCAGGCAACTGAGGAACCCCATCGTACTGAGAATGGTAAGAGTGAGTTTCGAAACAGCCTGTTGCACGACAGGGTCTGATGCGCAGAGCTCGAATATCTCATCTGAAATCTCGCACAATCAAGATGGGGTATTGGATCTACACGAAGAATGCTCGTACCATCCGTAGGTCTGGCAAAATTCCCTGTCGGTGCAAAGAATACCATATCGAGAGGCCCCTCTACATCCCTACCAGCGGAATACTCCGGCCTGTAAGCCTCGCAGACCAGTCGAGTGAGAATATCGACTCTGGGCGCTAGAGTGGACGACATCGCGATAGCAGACAGTGGCACCAG
Organism: Fibroporia radiculosa; assembly: GCF_000313525.1. NCBI lineage: Eukaryota > Fungi > Basidiomycota > Agaricomycetes > Polyporales > Fibroporiaceae > Fibroporia > Fibroporia radiculosa. The sequence continues at coordinate 29,182 of NW_012133462.1, read as the reverse complement.
GAAGATAAACCTATGCAAAGTACTTTAGCGAAGGCATTGGTAAGATGAGTTGCATAGACTTGCCATAGGGGGGAGGGACGCCTCCACCAGGGGAGGCTCTGCCTCCAGTGTGCAAGTGCGTCCGGGGAAAAGACATTCTCGTCATCTGATGAGCCAATACTTTCCACCTCGATGCGCGTGTCCTCGGAAGGGTGCGCATGGGGATGCACAAACTCGCGCAAGAGTTCGGCCACCTCTTCGTCCACCAGCCCTTCAGGATTGACCACGTCCAGCGCGTGAAGATACGGGGTGGACGATGGGGAAGGATTGCGCGATCCGTGGGGCCGTCTGGACTGGAATGTCGCGTCGACCTCGACGTCCGGGCGAAGACGCGAGCGGGGACTAGGGCTTAGAGACATCTTCCGCGGGCTCTGTGTGTCCGCTTGCGGGGGAGCAAAGCAAGACTGGCGATTGCGGGCATACAGGGGAGAATATGTACTTGGCAGGCTACAGATCAAGCCATGCGGATGGCGTCAGCTATGAGATAGGCAAACTGACTTCTCGGCGCTGCGAGCCTCGAGGCACTTCCGCAGTGGGGCGTCTCGCACTCGCCGCTCACATCATGGTTACAACGTTCCCCGCAATCTGTTATTTTATTGACTTCATTTAACGTTAACTTCGCCGTGCCATGCTGCCAAACCCATTAACCAGCCACCTATACGTCCCTCTATGGCAGACTCGGAGGCAGTCTGCGTGGAACCACCGTCTCACCGTCACTGTTCTGGCGCTCGAGCTTCAAGGGCCATCATTGGCGCTCGCAAATTAATATTGAATATCATATCAGCGTGCGTATGAAAGACCACGGGCCATCGGCATATCTTCAAACTTGAGCTCAGCATTCACGACCCACACCCTAGGTTCCTAAATTTCAAGGAGGTTCATGCATAACATAGGCCATACTTTGCCATTACTCGGCCATGGTTTTTTCATCGAATCCTGAGAAACGGGCCGCTGACACGCTGTCCAATCGAAGTTTTCCAGTGCCGCAGCACAGAACATTGCTAAGGCAGGCTGCGGACGCTTGAATGCATGTTTCTCATGTCCAGAATATATCTGTAAGAATATCCGCAGCGTTAGCAAATCCCGCACACGTACTGGCACGACGATATCAACGTGGTGCCCACCTACACATAGTACAACACGGAGTCCGCTCATACACAACTTCCGAGGCAAAGCATGACCTTTGCAGAATTTTAGTCTGTCAACGTCTCAACGTCAGCAAGCCGTTCCCCGTACGCGGCCAGTGGCCGATGCCATCTCCGGAATGCCGGGCAGTCTATCCGGTCAAAAGACAGCGGGTCCAAGGACTCGGAACAGCAATTGACCAGCACCCTGCCAGCACCGATCAATTTGTTGATCCTATGATCGTGGAACCACTCGCAGTCCGTAGTCCGCAGTGTATCAAATCTGTTTTGTGAGATAATCATATAGCGATGAAGTGCATGTTGTAAAGCCGAATATCACTGTACAACGATGGACGAGTCATGGAAGATCCTCTCCTGATTATCATCTTCTCCCACGCCTATTTGTGCCTTGCTCTCCAAGCAAAGGGGTATGTTCCAGAGCGGACATATCTTCTAATCCACGATGCCTTGATCCCAGGTTTTCCGTATCGTCTACGTGCGAAATTCGAGGCTCCTGTAACCGAATGGGCACGAGTAATAGGAAGGCTATGGTTAATGCGACTACAGAGACGATGAAAATGGCTGTCGGCACCGTCGCGACGGTCTTCATATAAGTCACGCCGTACAAGAATGGCCCCAGTACCTGTGAACTATAGAGCGACTCGATCACCATCTGTACAACATCAATGGTGAAACGGATAACGTACCTGATCGTTTGCACAACTCCTAGGGCACCGAATAACTTGCCAAGCTCCTTGCCACCATTCTGCGTGTATAAGGCCGACGCAACGCTATTGATCGCAGGAGAGAATCCAATGCCCAGAGAGCTTATGACCGAATACGCAGTGAAGAGGTAGCCGTTGGGTGCGGACGCCATCAGGACAAAGCCGATGATTTCAATAAATATAGATACCCTTGCGAGCGTTAAATCAAATGTAGGGACGTGTGGTGTCGCGGATGTTGGAGAAAACTTCACCTGCGATGGCGTGCGAGAGGAACTGGTGTCAGAATCCGAGCGACGTGGGTCGTTATCTCCGTGAGGAAGCTGGGCACCCGATTTTGGCTGGAACAGCTTGGCTATCACTATATGTAGGGAGTGAGATCCAGTTCAGTTCTGATGATGACCAACGCACGAGGTAGAAAAAGAGTCAAGTGAATTGCGCGAGTCGCGCTCAGTATACTTGTGAAATAGCCAAGCTGGTAAAGTATCAGCCGTTGTGCGTACGATGTCGGGATCGAACATCGTACCTGTTGTGAGCCCCATCCAAAAGCCAGTGACATGTACTGGTATTCGTAAGTAATATCTCCCTGAGTTTCATCTTAGCACCCCAAAGACACAGTTCGTCGACGCACGCACCCTCAAGGCAATTCCAAATCCATAAGCCGCTGCTAACAATGGAAGACCCCAATCCCTCCTTCGGCTCCCAGAATCAGGCTCTCGAGCACCCCCGGGAAGCAAGAGAGCGAGCGGCCGCAAAAAGCCAAACAGCCAATCGAACCACGCGAAGGGCGAAAATTTGACCTGCGTGGAGCTGATAAATCCCTGCGACTCCTTGTATATTTTACGCGACTCGGCCATCGAGGATGCTGTAAGTGATTCTGGGACTACACCACACACAACGAGCACGTATATGAGGTACAAGAATGAGGCAGCATAGAAGACAGATATAGGATCGGTAGTCGCGCCAATAAGCATACTGCCGAGGGTGGGCCCGACTGCAAATCCGACAAAGACGAGGCCTAGGAAAAGGCTGAAGAAACGAGATCTAGATACGGGTTAGAAGCAGTGGTTTGGGCATAGGGATGACCATGAATTCACCGTGCCGTTGGCTCTGTGCAGTCAGAGATGTATGCATGGATAGTTGCTGATACGGCGTTCAACCCTGAAGAACATACGTGAGGAATCGGCGACTGAGGCGTGAATAGTGCATACCTCCAGTGACACCCGATATTGTCGAGGCGACAACCAGAAGCCAGTAGCCTCCTGGTAAGAACTTAGAGAACTTGAAGACGAAGACCATGATTACTTGCTCGATGAAAAGGCCGGAGATTGCCCAGCCGAGCACCTTGATTCGGCCATGGCGATCTGAAAGCTGGAAAGGAAGAATAAAAATAGTCTATCGGTGAAGTAGTTTTAAAAGGTAAGGTAAGGATATAAGCGTACCGAACCCCACCACGCCGTCGTCAGGCACCCAAGTACGCCCGTAGAGATTGCCATTGCGAGTGATAGCTTGGCAACCTCGGCTTGAATAATAGGGTCGGAGGAGCAAAGTTTCCATCTATCTGAGGCTATTGCAATTGAGTGGATGTGCGAGAGCAACCATGATTACATACCAGGAGAAGAAAATGTACCGTGATCGACAGCACGAATGGGCTTATATGCGTCGCATACGAGCTGGATGAAGATTTCTACACGAGGTGCCTGTGTCGCAGCTCTTGCAATGGTAGCAAACGGAATTATGCATATGAACCTATTCCATGATTGGTAAAATATCGGGAAGTGCTGAACACAGTGACTTACCACCATGGCGATGGCTTTCTCCACCAACGTCTTTCCGCGATCCTCTCGGTCGCGTCGTCTTCTTGCGCTCTGAGAATATCCTCCTCCTGCAAGTCAATCTCCTCCTCGTCGCGCAAATCCCCTCCCAAAGAAAGTTCTGCAGCGATAGATTCGTCAGGATGAATGAATATATCGGCTTCCGTCGCCAAATCCTGAGGAAATGGGCTGTGCGATCCTCGAGGACGAGACTGGACGCGTAGGCTACGGCCTCTGGACTGTTCCCTTGGCCGAGACATAGTACCTGCTGCACCTTATGATAGAGGGTGATACGAGAGTGAGCTTAAAAGGCTCGACGCAATCCCTAAAGACCTTGGCGACTGGTCCCATTTGGGTCCCATGATAAGGATTACCATGATTGTGACAGTCTCAACACAATATGATAACGGCAAGGTTTGCGAGGGATCATAGCACACCCAGTCAAGTATCCAGGCAAGGATATAGAATTACCGTAAGCATTGAAAGGCCGGCCAGTCTTGTACCAGTGTGAATCCTGAGGTGTCCACGAAAAGAAGCTATCAATCCCATCTAGGCGATCAGCCACTTGCCCTCATCTTCGAGGCATATAATCCGCAAACATGGTAAATTCTTTGCAGGCCATGCATTCGTCATGAACATTCCCGCTGACGTGACAATTGTTCAGTCCCATACTGTCGACATCCTCCCAGAGCTCAAGACGTCCCTCCGCAAGTTCAGATTCGCTCGTCGCAATGCCGGGAGCGCAGCCATGATCGTCAAGATTAACAAACAAAAGCTCATTATGGAGGAGGTCGAGCAGTTCGACAATATCAGTATCGAGGATCTAGTCGAAGGTGCTTGATGTTTGATTGGCCTAATGTCCACCGACATCTGAGCTGATGTTGTGTTCTCATTGTCAGAGTTGCCCGAGAATGCTCCTCGTTATGTTCTCCTCTCGCATGAACTCAACCATCCTGATGGACGAAAGTCTTTTCCACTTGTGCTGATCAATTGGGCCCCCACATCGAGTGAAATGGGGTTGTTGACGCTACACGCTAGCGCGTTCATTGACTTCCAGAATACGGTGCGTGCATGCTTTGCTGTTGCTACGTGCGATGCAAGCACAATATGCTTATTATCCGCATGGATAACTAGGCCGACGTCAGCAAAGTGATCGAAGTTCGCGAGGGAGCGGAAGGCTTCACCGAGGACTTCATTAACACCAAATTACTGCAGGGCTGATCTGCTGCTGATATATTCTGTATTATATATTATACCTATGGAGAATCTTGTGTCAAGGTACGTGCATATGGTCCATCTTGATGGCTCACGGACTATGGGCCACCGAAGGGCAGTAGTAAATGTAAGCTAGCTATTGTACAACGCGTTGGACATTCCACAAACGGATTGTGTTGTAGCATTACATCCAAATTCTGCTGGACCCCACCCTCATTTTCAAGGAGTGCTCATGCATCTCAGTGTTGTGGGGGGATGTCTCTATTCTTTGAAGACTGTTGTCTATTCAAGACTATGAGCCTCCGTTTATATATTGTCCCTGACCGCCCACCGACATCCACCCACTTCACAGGAGGCGTCCGATGCTTACGCCACGAACCAGACTCGCGCGCACGTCCGTGATTCATGTACTTATTATCTACATAGGGCTCGG
>NW_012133462.1:0-23678 GCF_000313525.1 Fibroporia radiculosa | reverse complement strand
CCGGGGAAAAAAAAGAACCCCCCCCCCCCAAAAAAAAAAAAGACTATGAGCTGGATGATATTTGATAGTGGACCATAATTTGTGCCAATACCCAGCAGTTCATCACAACATACACTAAGCTCCTCAGCCACAACCCCAAGAAGACATTCTGGCTCAAGAATTCCAGTTTATAAGCCTCACTCAACCACAGAACCTGCGCTGCAACCCATACCGCAAGGTAGAGCATACCGCGCTTGGCAGAGATATCCAACCGCGGGATGAGGAGCGGCAAAAAAAGCGTATACCACAGAAAGTACTGTGAAAATTCGAACTGAGGATTTGCCGAGACAAATGATGAAGCGGACGGACCTGGGAAGTACAAACTTTGTTGAATACAACGAACGTCACGGTCTGTACAAACCATGCAAAGACAAGATCGTCCTTCCGCTGCCCAAAGAGCAGACCCGACCCGAGTGAGAGAACCAGCTGAGGCACGAAACTAGTCAAAGGCGATCTCAAGAATCGCTTCCAAAGGGGCATTCCAGACAGATCGGAAATGGAAATGGATGTATACGTGAGATAAATCTGGTAAAAATATGGTGAGAAGTTGTGTCGATGATCCAACCGGTGTACGTGGTACAGATATGTTTCATAGAGGAAGGGGTAACCCCATCTACCACCAGTGAGGTTAGAGGATATTGAATACCATAGCCATATTCGGACGTACATAGCATACATGCACACGTTCAGGGCCAAAAAGGTGCTTGCACTCAACAAGCCAAACTTGATCGTAGCCCGATTAAGAATCCGCGCAAGGTACTGTTTCCAGCCCCCACCGACGCCAGTTACACTGCTGATCGCCCCAAGGCAGGCAATGCCGTAAATGAAAGGGTATATTTTCCAATGAGTACTGAGACCCAAGAAAAGCGCGGTGGCATTCCACCTGGACTTAAGAGCACAGTAGAGAGCGGAGAGCACGAACAAAGAGAGCACGGCCTCGGATGATCCGCGCGTTGATATGGTGAACACAAGGGGGCTGAATAGATGACTCGAAACAAGTAGAGTCGCGCGACGTCGAATAGCCCCATCGCGTTCTTTTTGGCCCTCAGACATCTTCGCTCCGGGTGACCGAAGTGTAGACGGGAGAATAACCGACACCAACATTCGGTACATCAATATACCTGCGAGAATATCACATCCTGCAAAAAAACATTTTCCAAAAGACGCGTGCAGCCATTCGTTTGGAGCCAGCAACAGAGCGAGCAGTGGTGTATAGCGATATGTCGCCCTGGTATACGGGCTTCGTGAACATAAGTACAACACAACATACGGAATCAACATCAAAGCACGTACGTTCCAACTGTAAGCCATGCTCCTATAGGACCTTGAGCGTTATTGTCGGACACAGGGTGAAGCACAAAGTGAGCGGCATCACTGAAAACACGGTAGTCGATGTCTGTATATTTCACGACTGAGTGAGCGTCGTGCCATTCACTGTAGACGATAAGCGCAATCCGCAAGAACGTTGCAGCTAGTATAATATTGGTGAATGAAGGTAGGCTGCGCTCTAGTGCTTGCTGAGGTTGTAGTAAACCCATCGTGTGTTGCGTCAATCGACACGGCCGGTGTAACCAGAAATCGCAACACGTGCAAATCGCCGACATGTTGCATTTGAAATTCAGGTTTTAGAGCTCTGAGCTAAGGAGCGAAGCAAACTCAAGAAGTAAATGTAGAGAATATAAAAGCGAAACAGCGACAGGCAAGTACTAGACATGGAAGACAGCTAGTTCTAAACCATAACAACAATAAGTCCTATATGCTCAAGCAAACACAGTAATATTGCTCGTCGGATTAAATCTATGAGGGTACCGTTAGCTATGATCAACATAGTCCAGAAACACGCACATATTGTGACAACCAACGGAAGCCCTCTCCATAACCCTGCCTTTGCACGACTGAGCACATGAAAATCTCGATAGGGCGAATGTCGCTGAGAGGAACCTTGCCCTATGGGAACGGTCAGGAGATGACACCAAATAGTAAGAAATCGTACACACCTTCCCAGTGGTCTGATATAAGCCTAAGTGATGTCTGAGTTCCTCCTCGCTAACAGCACCGGGGGCGTCAATCTTGTTGCCGAGAATGAGGAAGGGGACCTTCGAGAGTTCTTCGATGGACAGAAGGGCATCCAATTCCGCCTTAGACTCTGCGAATCGCTCAAAGTCCGCACTGTCGACAAGGAACACAATGCCGTCCACTTCAGGGAAGTAGTCACGCCAGAGCCGACGAGCTAGGCAAAAGACCACAGTCAGCATTCGATAGCTAACTTATAGATAGTTACTACCTTGCAAGTGACCACCCAAATCGTATGTTGTGAACTTGACATTGCCAATTGCGAGTTCCTCGGATGCTGTGCATCTTTGCATCAGAGAACCATAGCCGAAAACACTATTCTGAACATACTAGGATGAAGAGTAGGCTGTAACGTCGCTAGGCGGTCATTCTTCAGCATATGGAGTAATGTCTATGGCCTGGTTAGACTGTTTCTGGCATGTTGAATGTATTAACCTTACCGTCTTTCCGGCATTGTCGAGACCAAGGAAAAGGATTTTAGCATTCTTGTGCAGCAGCCCTGGAAAGTGATGAGATGGACTCCATGCTTGAGACTTTTAGACACACCAAGCTGTGCAAGGACGTCCCAGAACCAATTGATAATGAACATGGCAGCGGGGAGAAAGCTAAGGAATGAGCTGAGGGCACGTCGACGAGCGACCTTGTAACACTCGTGACGTGACACCCGTCCCCTTGACGTCACAAAAGCGCCCCGAGCGAGCCAGGTACTCGGTGCAGCGACAGGTTTTCCACCATTGGGATGAGTGCAACGCAACCTTTGACTTCTTCCGGCATGTGTGCTCAGCCTGTCTTATTTCTCACAGATATGATGTAGTCCTCTGGTCATGCGTTCACTGCATTCAAACAACAGGACTGACGCCCGCACCGCACGAAACTAGCAGTTTCCTGTTAACTTGATATTTATAATTCACTTGAAAGCAACATGTTGAGCACTTGAAACTTGAAGACTGCACCAGTTAGTCATCCCTCGATCTTCAAGCTTCAAGTTTACTTCTCGTCGTATGTCACGACACCACTGATATACCTATCACTGCAAGGTGCATGTACCCAGACTTTCAGAATTAGGACAACGTCACATTTATCATAAGTCATGTTCAAATTTTGTGATATATGAAAACAAATGTAGGGAAGTTCTGACACTCACGTCACCGTAAGAGGAAGTGCGAGAGTTCTTTTGCTACCCGACGAGCCTCGCTCTCTGCAGTACCGAATCGCCATACCCCGCGTGATTAAGTCTGCAATGGATAGGCACTGTCTATATGGCTGCATAAGAGAAAATTGTGCCGCGTCCTGCAGCCCATATATACTGCGTTGTTTGTCATTGTTTGCGACGAGGCAAACGCACGGACCATGGTCCTACCGATAATCGTTACATTATCCAAGTTATCTGGGATAGCATCGGGTCGTTGGATATAGATCCACACAAGCGAACGACTCACAATTTCGGGACTACCTAGTACTACAACTGGGCCGCCAGCCACTCTTGTAGAGGAAGAAGCTCGCTGTCTTGCGCATCCTTCTCGTTAGTCCCAGAGAGTCCCTTGCCGACACTTACAGATGTGCCAATAAAGACGACCTCCCCTCCCTCCCAATTTGCGAATCTGAATTCACCATTCCCACTGCATTCTAGGCCACCAACATCCGATTCTGTTTCTTCTGCACCGAGACCCTCTATCCCTACACCTCCCGCCTGGGATGCACGACGCTTCTCGAGTTCTCGCTCCAGAATCGTTCGCACTCGGTTCAATGCAAGCTGTTCCGACGTAGCTTGAGCTGTCGGCTTGAGAGTATCGCACTTGTGGGCAACAATAGATAGCGAAGGTGTCGAACGGGAAGGCGGTAGAGATGTTATAGCATGGAGAATCTGGTGAAGATACCTAAGAAGTCCTAAGACATATATTCAAACGTGCCTTGAACAACAGGCTTACTCTGCAACCGCAGGCCCAATTCTGGATATTGTGCTCGAGTCGACCACAAAAACAATGCCTTTTGCATCGGACAGAAAATCACGAAATTGGTCTCGGATTCGGGGGTGACCAGGAATGTCGATGAGTCGGATAGTCGTGTTGCCAACTGACATCATCACGCTATTGGTCTGCATGGATGTGTGCGTTTGGGGCGTGTGCTTGTACACAAGCTGAGTTGCACGTTAGACGAGTAAGGTCGCCAAGGATATACAAGATCTCTGACCGTGGATAGGATGGCAGTCTTTCCGGCATCTGAGGCTCCAACCAACAGAACAGAGTTACCTCTTGAAGCAAGTCTCCTCCTTGAAAGGATGACAAAGACTTTGATATGTTGATTCAAGAACATTTGGTTTACCATAATTAGAGTACTTACTAGCCACCAACAGAACCGCAAGCGACAGCGATGCTATAACTAGCGCCTGCGGCGTGAAGATAGATACAGGAAACATTACTTCTGGCTCAATTGTTGCGGCTTGACGGCTCCCATGTTCCATGGTCCAAGCGCCAGTGATATTTGGGACAGCCCTGGGGGAAAGATGAAGGTTACACCGTACAGTATTGTAGCCACCCCATAGACGGTGCTCCGGGTGTAAGTTTATTTATGCGTATTAGGATCTAAAGGCGTCGGACAATAAGTCAAAACAACCCTCACTTCGATTAATCACGTGCGATAAATTTAGAGCGTAACTCTGTAACAAAGTAAGTTTTGCACAGGACAAGAACTGCAGCTTAGTCTGATTGTGTGTTTAGCCTATAATGGTGGCTGTATCCACTTCAGACACTGACCAAAATCACACGCTACCACCTCGGAAACGTCTTCGCACAGAACGCGATGCTAGTCGAGAGCCCACAGCGACAGAGCCTCATCTTTTCATGCCCTTCCGTGCGCTAGGCTTGATTACGAACCACGTACCGCTTGTTTTGCAAACTCGATCTTACAAGGGCTCCACGGAAGGCCCCCGCATACATCTTTTAACTTGTCTAGGACGATCATGGGCTATGTGGGAAGGGGGCAAGATGGCGCTTCTATTCGTTGGTGAGCGAGTCGTGAAGGATGGATAATATTTGAACGCTCAAGCAAAGTCTCGAATTACGCTAGGGCCTGACTTACCACAGCACATTACATCTATGTGCATGGACGGAAATGCGGTTTGGGTCTCTAGCGGCCCTACAGTTATCAAGTACATCAGAGGGAAAGAGGTTAGTGCAAAATAGCATTTCTCTTGTACATGACGCATCCAATTATTCTCTTTTCGCAGGCAGGCAGGGTCATCAATCCACTTCAGACGGATCTTGCATCCGTACTCGTTTTTGGCTCTCAGCTGCTTGCTCTTACGGAAGACAGAACCCGGATGTTAATATGGGGAACTGAAGATGAGGGTATGTTAAGCAATTCTGATGTGATCCTGGATGAACAAATGTCTGCAGAATTGCAGGCAACTATCGAGTTTGACACAGACTTTGCCGCTACATCGATTCTTCATCCTGCCACGTACCTGAACAAGGTTCTAGTTGGAAGTCTCCGGGGTTCAATGCAACTTTGGAACATCCGGACTCAGTGAGTGACTCGCCGATCGAGCCACGGTACATAACCAATTACGTCTATTATGTTCTGGCACTCAGGACTTGCATTTATGCCTTCAAATCTTCGACCATGCTCAGTCTTTCGACCCAGCCCTCTCATTCGTCCATACCTGCCATCACAGCGCTCGTACAATCCCCTGCTATTGATGTTGTTGGGATTGGCTTTGCGTCCGGAGAAATTTCAGTATTCGACGTAAGGACTGACGAGCGGTTAATGAGAATGGCTATGGAAGATGGTGCGATCAGAGCACTATCATTCAGGAGTGGTAAGAGTTTTATTAAATATGTAGAAGCTGCTTCGAACCATATGACCAGACGGGCAACCTATACTAGCATCAGCGTCATCTATGGGTCACATAGCGTTATGGGATCTCAATGCCGGTGGCCGCCTGCTTCATTTGATACGCGGTGCTCATGACGGCGCAGTGACCGCGCTAGAGTGGGTACCTGGACAACCTTTGCTGATTAGCTCTGGGGAGGACAACAGTGTTAAGGTATGTAGACACTGCGCTAACAGTCGGCTGATATCTGACACGTCTAATAGCAATGGGTCTTCGACTCTCCTACTGCTGCTCCCCGTTTACTCAAATATCGTTCGGGACACCGCGTACCCCCACACCTCATTAGGTATTATGGAGAGGACGGGAAGCAACTTTTAACTGCATCGAGCGACAGAAGTTTGCGTTGTACCAGCGTTGTCAGGGACTCCAGGAGTTTCGAGCTGAGTCAAGGTATATGCTTCGCAATTAGGAAGACATAGTTATTTGACTAATCATACCTCACAAATAGGCTCATTGGCTAAAAAAGCATCACATCTTTCCATTCCGATCGCATCGCTCAAATTCCCACCGATCTCAGCTCTCTCTTACTCGACTACTCGGTCTAAAGATTGGGACGATATTCTCACCGCCCATTTGGACGAAGCTTCTGCTCGCACATGGACCGTGAAGGACAAAAAGCTGGGCAAGTACACATTCGCCTTTGATAATGGGGGGAAGCGGGGGGCTCCGACAGGTCTTGTGAAAGTAAGCTTTTTTTAAAGTAAATTTTGGATACGCTTGCGTTTATTCAATAATTTAGGCAGTATGTGTGTCGGCCTGCGGTAACTTTGGCTTCATATCGTCAACAATTGGCGCGATACACATGTATAATATGCAGTCTGGAATGATGCGGAGAACATTCGTCGTGGGGCCATGTCCGCCGGAAGTCATCAGCAAGAATCGACCCGTTGGGACCACAAAAAAACAACTAGAGCAACGTTGTGTTACTGGATTGGCAACAGATGCTCTCAACTCGGTCGTGATCGCTAGCACATTAGACGGGACGATTAATGTAGGCGACGATAATTCATCATGTGGTTGATACTAACGTCCTGCACAGTTCTTTGATTTTCACACTACACATTTAGACAAGTTGCTGGTGTTGCCTTCTGACGTGATCTCAGTCACACTTCATCGCGATAGCGGGCTGCTTGCTGCTATATGCGACGACCTCACTATTCGAATTGTAGACATCGAGACACGCAGTGTAGTAAGAGAGTTGCGCGGCTTTCGTGGCCGAATATTGGATCTTGTAAGTGTACCTCATTTTGAAAGTAGTGCGCATGACTGACTAAAAATCATAAACGCCAGGCGTTTTCACCTGACTCGCGATGGCTTGTTACGAGCTCCCTAGACTCTATAATTCGGACTTTCGACATTCCGACTGGTCGCCTTATTGATGCCTTCCGCACATCGAGTGTTGCATCTACTGTGGCATTTTCCCCAACTAGTGATTTCTTGGCAACAGCGCACGTTGATAGCGTTGGAGTCTACCTATGGTATGCACAGTTGCTTTCTGCCTCAATCGTCTTCTGCATCTAGCCGTTCACTGTTATTCAGGGCCAATCGAGCTCAGTTTTCCGACGTATCATTTCGCAGCATACCAGAGGACGATATTGGTACCAATGTCCCACTGCCTTCTATGCAGGGATCTGCAGAAGACGAAGGTATGCATGATAAATCCCTGCCATGATGCAATAGCTAAGTTCGACTAGCCCTTGAAGCTTTGTCGTCACTTGCATTGGCCGGACAAGAAAACCCTACGAATGTCTTCCTCATGTCACCACAATTTGATGGGGACCTTGTCACGTTGTCGCTGCTGCCGCGTTCTCGATGGCAAACTCTTCTCAACTTCGAAGTCATTCAGGTGTGTGGCTATAATTAAACTCGTATATACAGGTCGCTCTGACACATATCGTATTCTTTCGATGATTATAGCAACGTAACAAGCCAAAGGAGCCGCCAAAAGAGCCAGAAAAAGCGCCATTCTTTCTTCCCACACTCTCTGGAGTTGAACCCAGATTTGTCGTGGAATCGAAGGATGATACCAAGAACAAAAAAAATACTAAACGTCTACAAAAGGCGTCCGTATCTAGCGCGAGTGTATTCCATCAAAAATTAGCTGCAGAAGATCCTCAAGGAGATTGTAAGTCCATGCGTGCATATATTTGCTTTGAACCATATGCTGAGATCAGTCACTGTAGACAACGATTTCTTCGCTTACGCGAAGTCGCTGTCTCCTGCTGCTATGGATTTGGAACTGCGCTCCCTCGTTACTTTGGATGATCTACGGGCATTTCTAAATGCGCTAACCTGCCGTCTGCGCTCGCATCGCGATTTCGAAGCAGTGCAGACATTTCAAAACGTTTTCCTTCGCATGCACGGCGAAGTTCTACTGGAGAATTCGGAGACATGTCAAGACTTGGAGACACTGCGGGAGATACAGAGCAAAGAGAGTGAGAAGTTACTAGACTTATTGGCTTCATCACTAGGGATTTTGAGTTTTGTCAGGGATACATTATAAATGTTTCATGCGCGCCTAGATTGGCATATCATAAGCTGCGATTTTCAATGGAGTGAAGTTGGGCTAAGTTTAGGATGGTATGACGTCTCATGCATTATTTCATTCGCTCCTACTGACCACAGACCGGATGTCAACTCCAACTGACACGATCACGTTCTTGAAGCAATGGTAGATTATGGCTGAACTTGAACCACAGCCTGAACGCGTTCGCATTTTCCTTCCTGTCGACACTCCCGGGCTTATCCTGTTCCTTCTATATTTCTGAACGGCTGTACCGTCATGGCTTCCGCCCATATCCCTCACGAAATATGGTTGAAGGTCTTCTCACATGCAACCTATATCTCCGAAGCTCTCAGTTGTAACGACGGTCATGCATTAGCATGTTTAGCCAGGGACAGAGACGGGATCAGCTTACACAATCGCTATCAAGCTTCGATGGATACAAAATTGGCAATTTCTCTCGTCTGCAAATCCTGGAATGCCCTCGCATATGATTGTCTCTTCGAATACATTCTCGTCAAGGATGGGGATCATGCTGCTCGCATTGCAGCTACCCTGCAGCATCTACAACCGCGCTTCCTTGCTCACGATCGAATACCCCCCGGATGGTGGACATGCCGCCTGGAACTCGGAATGGACGGTGTCCACGTCTGGTCTGAAAGACATTCTGCCGCCCTTATCTATATTTTTACCAGCTGTCCGAACATCGCTGTATTTTCCGTTGCATTTTGCACAGCCGATGTGTACCTCTGGGATATGTCCGGGATTATTCACACCATTTGCAACGGCCTCATGCACCTGAACATCCGAAGACTAGAGATCAGGTATTGCCATACGTTGTTATGTAGGTTGCTTTCCATCTTGGCATCGACACTGGAAATGCTCTGGATTTTGCCGCATCCTCGGAAATCTTCAAAGCAGCCGGAGCCCGAGACAGTACATTTGCCATGCCTTCACACTCTGGTCTCATCCGACAATCGTATATTCAGCAACCTTGAATTATCTGCGCCTTATCTGAAATACTGTGTTTTTGATGCCCCTGCAGGCTCATCTGAGGCTCTCAATAGATTCCTGAAACGGAACGGCAGTCACCTTCAATATCTTGTATCCCCCGGCTTGGTACTACCGAGCCCAATCTCAGACTCTTGTCCTCTTCTCGCTCACTGGACACTCGACTGGAGCGGGATGCTTGTTTTGCGTCAGAATCAATTCAACATGACATTACGCTGTATTACCATTATGGACGACAAAAGCACTCGTGGCATCCTGTGGTTTATTGTGGCCCGCACTCTTCACAAAATCCTGTCCAGTCCTGAGACTCTGATTCATTTGGAGGTAGTTCGGTTCCGGCTACCTATACGCTCTGCGTCGAGTCCTCTCAAGCCGCTGACTCTCGAGCCCCGACTTGAATCATGGACTTGCGGCTGGATGCAAGATTTTGACACATTTATTGAGGCCTGTTGTCATCGTGGCATCCGGATAGAGGCGTCACTCGGGGCGGATGAGCAGTCAGCAAATGTATGGGAGGTTTTCACAATTCCGGGGTACGTTATATTCATGCTGCGTAGCTGAACTAGTACAATAACCGTCCTCGAAGACGATCGGTGTCTTTGATGCAGCACAGACTGGTTAAGTGCCTCGGCTCCGGGAAGGACCTAGGACATCGAGCCGGTAACTGATTTCATTGACACGCCGAAAGACAATGATATATTCAAGTACTAAAGTTAGTTGTATTGATTTTGTGATGTGCTGTACAATCGTTTCCATCCTTTGCGGATGTACATAGCTTAGTAGATGTGCGGATCAAGTGCGGGCTGCCGATGTTATACTACGTATCAAGTCCCGAGGTTGTCGGCGCTCCGGTGCATTGACGCTAGCGTGAACTTGAGTGGTCGTGAAGGCGGCTTGCTGAACCCCTTCCAACACTACCCTTCTGACCGACTGTCGGCCGTATGGATCCATTGACGCCTCTAACCGTTGGTAGGAATACAATACTAACATGCAAGTTCGCCTTGCTTGCGGTCTGCACTTCCACGGTCGCCGCTAACGTCTTTGAATGACTAGCTGCGACGACAGGCGCATTCGCCGGCGCGTATGGCCTGTTGAGAGGCTCCCCACGAGTGGGTCCTTTGACAGTGTCGGCAGCTATTAATGGTGGAATAGTGGGTGCGACATTCTTTAGTGAGGATATTGCGCACTTTCCATGTCGCACGCTGATGTTCCTGCCAAGGCTTTCGCGAGTACATCGCCAGTCCAGCCTTTCGATTAGCGTCAGGAATCCCGTTACAGATGCAGGAGGCGTCATCTACTTCGCAGTTTCAGCGACAGTCGACCTGGTGGGACCTGCGCATGCACAAAATTCCAGACACTGCAATCAGTGGTGCATTTACTGGTGGAGTGCTTAATGCGTGGAAGCGTATGTTCTTTAATATCATGCTGCATTTCAAAAGCCAAAAACGCGTTGCGTACAGGTGGCCGTTCAGGGATAGTGCCAGGTGTCACGACCGCTGGAATAGTGTGCACATTGCTCCAAATGATATACAACGAGCTCGACATTGCGAGGGTGAAATACATTTCCCGAACAATGCAGACATTAGAAAAGGGCCTACCTCCCATACCGCCCTCATCGACCTCACCACATCCGGAGCTCACCTTCAAAAAACCGTTCATAGAGCGAATGCTTATTGCGCTTGGACTATACCAGGTGTCAGATGAAGAATATTTGGAGAAGCTGAAATTCAAACGAGACACATACCTACACAGAATTCATCAGTTGGAAATGGAGCGTCAAGAAACGGCTGCGTCATCCGGCGAATCTGCAGACTGATGATGGATGTAATCTTCATTCCAAGGTCACAAAATCATTATACTTTAGTAATAATGTGCTAATTCTTCACACCCCAATCCTCCGTATCACGCGTGTTCCACATTTCGATCATGCCTTTGCCATCGTTGTTCAGTCCCCCTACGAATATCCAATGGTCCTTCACACACATTGCATTCACTTTCGCTATGCCCGAGGTCTCAGCCGACCACCCTTTCTGGGTTACAAGATTGTCTTCTGTCCCACGAAACACCGCATATGTGGCTAATTTGCCTAGCAACGTGCATGTCACGAGCACGCCGGGGCCAAGAAATGCCCTGTTTGCGGGCTGCGTTACTTGTTTCGTTCGTGGATATCAGATAAATCACATACACGGCTACTATCGGGCCCTCCGCAATATGCATCCACAAACCTTCATCCTCCTTCAGACCTTCCCATTTCCGGTGCCGTTTTCTTCGAAGTCTCGAAGGCGAGAGACGCTTTTCACCACCAGCCCCAAGCCATACGCGGCCATCTGCAGTTGCGGCTGCGAAGAATCCTGTCGAACTGACGGAGGTTGAAAGTACGAAGGGTGGGGACAGTGAGACGCCACTTTCTGGTTGAGATGTAACTGATAGACCAGTCACACATCAGCGTATATGCGAGCTTCTTGGCCGAAATCACTCACCAATATCAAAACGCGACAACATGGCATTTTGCACGAAGTCGTGCTGCAGCACTGCCGAATCATATCCCCCACTGACGAGTTCGCTTGGTCGATCTGGTATGAACCTCACCGTGCCGCATATCTAGGTCTATCCTCCAGACATAGCTCTGAATGTAGGCGGTGAACAAACTTACGTTGTTATGGCCTGCCTTCATCTTGGTAACTTTTCTCGTGGAAAGTTCGATCACGCCAACAGTGCCACCATCTGTACCAAAGGCGATATGTTTTTGATTGTCACTCACACTGAGCTTGCTACCGAATGTGTGAGACACCACAGGTGATTTCTTTCGTAGCTAAGGCTTACCTCATTCAATACATCTTCTTTATCCTCTCCAAGTATCAGAGTGCATTCAGCGTCTTTTTCCGTCAATATCATTTTGTCAGAATCAGCCGGGAATGCTATAACCTGGGGGGGCATCAATACCAGGAATACTAGATTATACCACTACACATACTCGGGGACCGCTGGCAAGCCAAATACAGCCTTCCCTGCCCTCCTTCGCCCTTGTGCAGACGACGGAAGATATCTCATCTCCCGACAACTTGATGGCTTGAACAACTCGCGGAGAAGGAATGTGGTATATCCGTAGGGTCCCGTCCTCTAAGCGTCACACATAAGCTCGCTAGCTCTGCCTCTGATGAAGTATGGACATGCCTGAACCTGCATGTAGCCAGCCGGACGATGAAAGCGTAAGAGAGGAGATCGGATGTGATGTGCTGACGGAGAGTTCAGGAGACATGTATTTGATGTCAACGGCCCTTCGCAGCTTGCACTCGTTCACGCGACGTTTAGCGCAGAGGACTAGGACTTGCCCCGGCTGAGATAGGAAATTCCCGCCGTCGCTCCGCATTCAGGCGCTTAGCTTGCGTCCGAGTTGCTGACCTTGCTGATCACTGTATTCAACTGCGATATTGAAACCTTCCTTCAGTATGGTGAAAACATCAGATGCGCGCGCGACCGAGAACGCGCCCAATTCAATAGAGCAGCTGAACGATCTCCTCAAAGATGATACCAAAGTCAAGGTTGCTGGTGCGCTCAGATTCTAAATGCTGCCGTCTTTTCCTGTCATGTAATCCAACATATTATGCAGGCATTGATGGTAAGCTGATCATATGGGAAGAAATGAACTGAGCCGTATCGTTTGGTGCATAAGTGGATGGTCTTCTCAGGGGCAAATTCATGGTACGCGTGAAATGCAAGTCGATAGATAGGCGGTCTGACCCAGAGCCCTTCGCAGTCTAAAGAAAAGTTTATGAGTGCGGCATCTTCGGACGGATTCGGCTTCTGCAGTGTGATCTTGTGCGTTAATTTACTGTACGCCGTGGATTTTCTTTAATTCTTTTGAGTTAGTGGCTGGGATATGCACGACACCGTCTACTCGCGGGAGCTGCTCATCTCCAATAGGGCCAATGGATATCGAGATATCTTAGCCTCCATTGATCTCTCCACGTACCGTCGCATCCCTTGGGAAAATAATGTTCCTTTCTTCCTGGTTTCCTTCCTCGACCCCGAAACTAAGGAGCCTATATGCGCGGACCCACGCGGTGTCTTGAAAAAAGTTGTAGAGTCAGCCGATAAACAAGGTTGGCAATGTTATGCGGGGTGTGAATATGAGGTGGGCACTGCCATTTTCCGGAATGTCCGCCGCTACGTGTTTCTCACATCAAGTGTGGCGATATTTCAGTATTTTCAGTTCAAAGGTGTTGTTCTTTCTCACATTACTGTACCTGTTTTGATGCTGATTATTGCTCCTCAGAAACTCCTCATACACTAGCCGAAAAGAACTTCAACAGCCTACAACCGCTGACTTCCGGGAGTAAGCAATGTCATTTAGCATATTGCTCGACATACTAAATTCTGGACTAGTGCATGGTTACTCGCTACTGAGAACGCAGTTGAACAATAACTATTTCCACGACATTTTTGACGAATCCCTCAATTTTGGAGTACCTCTGGAAGGCCACCGTTCGTCCTTGGTCATCTCTGTTTACCATATGCCAACGATACATTCACCTACACCCATCAGACACGGAGACAGGACCCGGGGTGTACGAGACCGCTCTCGCATATACCATGGCGTCACGAATGGCCGATAACGCAATCCTGTTCAAATACTTGGTGAAGAGCGTGGGTATGAAGCATGGTATAGTCCCTAGTTTCATGGCAAAACCTTGGGGAAATGTACGTATCATAAAGACTACGTGTGCCGTCATGCTAATCAAGAGTATGGTAGCTACCTGGCTGCAGTGGGTATGTTATGTCAAGTTCGAATATGACTTACCTTCTCATCGCGTGCACTAGCCACATACATGTCTCCTTGCGAGATCGGAATGGAAAGAGCATCTTTGCCGTATCAGATGCAGAATTAGGGATTGGTCGGAGAAACGCTGCTTATCCAGACACGAAGTTTATCAGTCAAGAAGCCGAATGGTTTCTTGCCGGAGTTTTGGAAGGGCTTCCTGACGGTATGTTCTCCATTATTGCATATACGAGTCGGACTAATCGGGATAAATCACAGTGATGCCTTTGGTGGGTCCATCCAGTTCATTGGATAAATGGTCTTTGTAAATCTTTCCTGTTCTTAGCTCGTCCCGACGATCAATGGATACAAACGTCTGGTCGGCGGCGAAGCCTTCTGGGCACCTAACGCCGTCACATACGGATACGACTCGCGCGCCGCGTCGGTGCGTATACTCTCTCCTCCATCTGTTCCTCCATACGCCACCAGGATGGAGATCCGCGTGCCTGGCGCCGACATGAACCCATACTTTGCTATGAGCGCAATTTTTGCGTTAGGTATGCGCGGCATTGCGAAAGAGTTGCAATTGTCAGGACCCCCTGTGAGTCAGTTGACGCTCGAGGACAAGAAGAATGGGAGGGTATAGTTCATAATGCCCAACCTTAGCGTATTGATGTACTAATGCTGCACTGGTCAGGTCCAGATGCTTCCACAGTCCCTCGAATCGGCAACAGAGCGCATGATGCGATCTGATAGCATCGCTCGTGAGGAGGCTGTATTCGGACAGGACTTCGTGGATCATTTCGGTGGTACGCGACAGCACGAAGTGAGACTTTGGAATGAGGCGGTGACCAGCTGGGAAGGTAAGATCCAGATTCCTAAACTAGTGGAACCGAAGTATCCTGACGGTTATGTGGCTCTGCAGTGGAGAGGTACTTGGAACTGTCGTGATAAATCTTACCTTCCTGTATATCATTCCATGTAATACTAGCCCGGTATGTACACATGACCCTCGAACGTGACCCGGTACACATGGTCTCGACTGTTCTGATCACTTTCCCCCATCCCAAACAGTGTATTTGGTTCTCATAAGACTTGCTGCCTGCACGATGCGGAACTTCTTAAACTTCCAACCCCCCACAAGCCCCAAAGACCGCTCTATCATATTGACTCGAGCGCTCTGTTGGGATAAATTCACCCCTCACCACCGCCATTTACACGGTGGCTGTCCTCACTGTGGTGACGTCAGACGCACAAAAATTTGCCGTTGAAATGGACGTTGCACAACAATGTCCTTTTTTGAAAGACTTTGCAGAAAGCGAACAAAGTGCCCGTCGCGATGACATAGTTTTCCGGATGCTGATCAGACAGGCACCGCCAGCGCCGAACAAGAGCTCCCACTGGCTGCGATTCATTCGTCTGTGTTTGCAAAGGTGCGTATGGGTGGTATAGAAAATCTTGACACACATGATTGTTCTGCTCACTGTCCTAATAGTCAGATTCTCGAGTATTGTATACTTTATCGCGGACGACCCACAGATGAGGGCGCTGTCCGGCGCGATGATGAGTGGGATCAGTCGTTCATCACCAATCTTGGTTCCACAGATGCTTTCTTCGATATCATCATGGCCGCAAACTTTCTCAACTTCAAACCTCTCCTGTGAGTCTTACGCATATAAGCTGTGCACATGTATTAATGGACGCGGTTGTGTAGAGACCTCGGCTGCCGTCGAGTAGCCAAAATGATACAAGGCAAAACGCCGAGCGAGATACGGGCCCTCATGAACATACTATAGGAGTGAAATAAGTGTCTATATTGAATGTCGTCAGTCCGAGTCTATTCGTACGAGGACTGAGGTAAATGTACCTATAATGAATGACTAGAAATAAGTATCAGTTTGTGAATATACGTAGTAGATATCGTAGCAGTGCTTACCCTCGTTCCGAGTCTATTTGTACGATCGCGCGAGTCGGAGGGTGACTGAAGGAAGACGTGGCGCGTGTGTATTCTGTATGCATACGGGAAAGCATTAGAAAATGAACGTAGGTATTGTCATAGTAAGTGCGTATTGATCACGATTCCAACACGTACGCAGGTGACAGGCCGGGAATCGCGAGATGTGTAAAGTCACGCCAATCCCATTGCGAACGGCAATGCGAACTAAAGAGAGGTCAACATAAGAGTCTGACCCGTTCGACCACCATCGGGCTAACACAAGAAACAACAGGTATAATGATCTAAGATGGGCAATACATGAAGCATCTCATTGAACAGTACTACGGCTGAGGGTATGTTATCGACGTAGATCTCAGCTTATGCAGATAAGGCAGTCTGTTCCGACTTTGAGCGGACACTATGGAACCAATGCAAGAAGTGTGTGACATCCTGTTCGAGTGATCAGATTTCAGCATGTAGCGGAACACACGAGAAAACTAACTGACCTGAGAAATGGTGCTGTCCATGCTCGACTCGGCAATAAACGAGGGAATTTTACCACCGGGGGTACTGGATGTAGCCATACGCCATTCGACATTGCCATTGTCGAGCTCTTTGAGGCGCTCGACGCTCACGTATCGACCTTTGACGCCTTTCTCTTCTAGCTTAAGCAAGTCTGGATCACCTGAGAGATCAACGGGCACCGAGACAATGATCCTGAGATAATAATGAATCTGTCGTGAGAACAAGACGGCCGTGCGGGATGTGTGACTTACCCTGTCTTCGGCGAAGTCGTATCGAGATACATTGTTTGCAAGACCGTGAATATCCTGGGCGAGACGGGTGGTGGGAACGTGTAGTATAGGGTCCAGACGGCTTGTGTCGGAGATATTTGGCTCACGAGCGTCACCTTCTTGATGTCCGGAATATATCTATGCATGCAGAGAAGAGCAGAATCGCGGAGGGTGTAAGCGGGATTTGTGGCAAAATACCACAAGAATACGCACTGCATCTCGTTCTGTGCCTTATCCACGCCGAGTTTACTCCAGAACTCATCAAACGTCGCATCCTCAGGAGTGTGCTCGCTGAGTCGACAATGCCAGGGAGCGCCATCCTGGGGACCCTTGGGACGCGAACATGTTTTGACGATGCCTTTTTGATAGGTCTTTCCCTGTTTCCAAGATGGCGTGGAATCCAAGAGTGCCTGGCCCAAGGAGACGAGAGTCTCCTCCGAAGGGAGTTCTGAGATCGAGATGAGTGCGGCCTGGAGGAAATCTGACATGGCAGACACACACCTGATAGCTTCACAGGTGCGATGGAGAGTTGGTAGCTTGCCGACATTTTCTGGGTGGTGGTGGTTGGGAGGAAGTTCTGTGAGAATAGGGAAAGCAATGCGGGGCTTAAGAACGGCGGTAACCTGGCTACCACATATTGATTCAGAGTTGAGATGGCCCGGATATTATAAATAGTCGTCGCTGCACGGCTGCGGGTGGTGGACGGAACGTCACGGGCTAATAAAGAGAGAGACTCAGACTCTGGACGAGGTCAGGCTCAGCCACCGACGGGACTATAGCCGCCGGGGGGGAGGCGAGGACGTAAAGTGATCTTGGACATGGCCGCACTCGGCGCTCTCCTCGATACTGGCCGGGGATAGCCCTCGTATAAATGAGGGCCCCCAGCCTTGCCTCTTCTCTGACGCCCACCAGCCATGGCCGCCTCCCAGCTGGGGCTCACCCTCTCCCACCTCCTCGACCGTCCCGCTTGGGACCTCCCTGAACGCGACGGCCCCCAGTGCGCACACATCCCCCTCTATACGCGGACCGGTGCTCACACATCACCCTTTCAGTTCCGAAGACCCGTTCCATGTCGCGGACAAGGTACGTGCTCTATAGCACTCAGCGGACATCGGCATACTGACATTCGCGCTCTCGGTCAGCTCACGGACCTGGACTCCTCCCTTGCTCTTCTGCAGAGATATCGCAACAGTCTGCGCCCAATCCACCGTATCGCGTCAGACATCCTCCTCCTCATCTTCTTGGAAATACAGGATGATGATGACAGCCCCCTCCACTCTACCTTTGGGTGTAACAACTGGGTGCGCCTTGCTCATGTCTGCCATCGCTGGCGGTCCATCGCGTTTGCCTGTCCCTTGTTGTGGACGCGCATCAGCACGCGCTATCCCGAGGCGGTACTGGCATGCTTGTCAAATTCAGCAGATGCGCCTTTATCGCTCTTCGTCTCAGTCGGCGTGAGCACCGAGACCATGGCCTACGTAATTGGCGCAACAATGCCGCATGCGGGACGAATACGCCATCTCTACTTGCCATCGACATTCGAAAATACAGACCTGCGCCAGACGCTGGCGCCCATTCTGCAATCTCCCATGCCCACTCTCGAAACTCTGCATGTATATAAAGTCGCTATGGACAGCGATTGCTTCCCGCTACCTAGGTTGTTTGCTGGTCAAGCGACTCAATTAACGACACTCAAGCTGTGCTACACCTTCCCTGAATCCGACAGCGTCTCTTTCGCGAACGTTAGGCGATTGCTTATTAGGGGCAAGAAGAGGAAGCCTATAACTATCGAGCTCCCGCGTCTGTTCGAGATCCTGGAGGCATGTCCTAACCTCGAGGAGCTGAGAACCGTCAAGGCGAGTTTCACGGAATCTGAGGACGACGAACGACCACTTCGCCGCCTACGGCTTGAGCATCTGCGCGTCCTTGACCTTACTCGTTGCTCCCCACACGTCGTCGCAGACATCTTCCGCCATCTCATCATTCCTGAATGCGCCATCCGCTTCTACACATGGCTTGAGAGAGCAGCAGATTTCACCTTCCGCTTTGGAATACCTGAACTGCTCGACGAGTCGTCTCATCTCCGTGAAATCACGAAGCTACACGTGGAATATACAAGTGCTAGTGACCTCATTACCATCCAAGGGATGACTCGTACCGCCCCTTTCCATATTGTCGCCTCGATTCCGAGCGGAAGTGACATGGGTGAGATGTCAACGATTGCAGGGCACCTCTTATTGTCCATCGTCCGAACGCTAGACCTCTCCTGTCTCGAGGAATTCATAATCGCGGAATCGTACTACCATCGCGTCCATCTTGGGTTTACGAGGAGGGGATGGGCGGAAGTGTTTGAGCGAATGCCGCAGCTGAAGACGCTGCATATCCGAATAGACAGCATGAATGATGCAGGGTTCTCCAGGTCGATCCTTTCGGCCTTGTCCACGGTCAAGGAGATCACTGGAAACCTTCACTGCCCCTTGCTGGAAACAATTACTATGGTCAATGACAAGACGTGGTCCTCGCTCCAGTGCTACCTCTTGGCAGTGGAACGAGCCAAGCGAGGCCACCCGTTAAAAAAGGTGTCTATGCGCCTTCCGTACTATGAAAATTTCGAGGATATCGTGGACACAGACCTGCCCGCAATGCGACAGGTCATTGAATCAGTGGATCTGGACCCACCATCTATAGACAGACCAGCTTTCCCAGACTTGACATGGTAAAGTGTTCCAAGTATTCAGGAATCTTTCCTCAACAAAATCTGCTTTAATGATACTTTGTCACCTCCTGCTACTTGCTTTAGCTTTTGTTGTATGATAGTGTGTACGAAATCTCCTCTCCGTATTTGTTGTATCATTTCACTGTACCTTTATTGGTTGTAGATATTACTGACGTGACTTTGTACATTAATCTCGTGACCTTCTGATGAGAATCCAAACTGAACATTAGTGAGAGCACAAAGCAAAGGGTGTATGTCAAGCAGTTTGTGATGTTTGTACATCAGTTGAAGGATTCAGATCCACAAATCCAAAGTATCGACTGCGACCGTGGGCAGCTTCGTCCCGCGGGAGTTTCTCGCCCTTGTTGAGCACGATGCCAATATATTTGCGGTCACCTCGCATCCGGGATTCTTTGTAGAACCGCACGTAGCCTGGGACCAATGCAAAGAGGGTGTGGTCACGTCCCATTCCCACCTGTTTAGATTCGGGCAAGGCGGGTGAGTCAGTCTCAGGAAAGACAACCTTATCGGGACAATCTTACGTGTTGGCCAGGGTGGAACTGAGTGCCCCGCTGTCGGATGAGGATGTTACCGGGCACGACGTATTCATCTGGAGGATACGGTGGCCGAATGACACTCGTCTGCACATAAATTGGGGGAACAGGCTACAGCGCACCTGAAAACTTTTTGACGCCTAGCCGCTTCCCCGGAGACCCACCATGGTTCGACACGGTGCCCCCAGCACGCTTCGTGGCCGTGCGGACGGCCCCGAGTCCTGCGTGTGCACACACGACCGTCAGATGGGTGCTTTGTGTCGCCCTGGTCAAAGCACAGCACTCACCTGTGGGACTGAACAGACTACGGGCGGCAGCGAGGTGGGACAAAGACCAAAGAGGCATGCTTTATAGGTATGCGGCCAAGTCGTGTCGCAGTGGCGGAACTTCGCGGTTTTGTGTAGCTGTGGCACCCGCAAATCGCAGAGGCCACGGCGCACTTACGTAAGCTGGCAGATGGGGTTCATAAGAGTTAAGCGTCCGGGCCCACCGTCCTCTACCATCTCCAATCTAGCGCACCCCCGCTTACATTCATCTGTCTATACGCCGCCAATTTCATCATGGTTCTCCTCGTCACCTCCGATAACGAGCAATTCGTCGTGGATAAGGAGGTCGCCGAGCGCAGCGTCTTGATCAAGAACATGCTCGAGGGTATATCACCTCATTGCCACTTCGCGTGTGCAAGTCAAGATGGCAATTGACTATTTTTATATAGATGTTGGTGAGAGCGATCAGCCTATTCCACTGCCCAATGTGTCGTCCAGTGTCCTGAAGAAAGTGAGTTTTCGAGCCTTGTTCCTGTCAGGTTATCGACGCGAAGCGCCCGCAGGTCTTGGAGTACTGCGAGCACCACCGGGGGGAGCCTCTGCCAACTGCGGAGTCTGAGCAAAATCAGGATGAGACCCGCAAGCGGACAACTGACATCAGCGAGTGGGACCAGAAGTTTATCACTGTCGACCAGGAGATGCTGTTCGAGATTATCCTTGCCGCCAACTACCTTGACATCAAG
Source organism: Fibroporia radiculosa (assembly GCF_000313525.1). Classification (NCBI taxonomy): domain Eukaryota; kingdom Fungi; phylum Basidiomycota; class Agaricomycetes; order Polyporales; family Fibroporiaceae; genus Fibroporia; species Fibroporia radiculosa. Next base: position 2,392 of record NW_012133462.1, on the reverse strand, counting down.
CCCCTCCTGTTTGTGGTTCCGAGATTCATTCCCTCAGGCATTTTATGCTTATTTGTTACGCGCTCATAGTGACGTCGGATGCAAAACTGTGGCGAACATGATCAAGGGTAAGACACCTGAGGAAATTCGCAAGCTGTTCAACATCGTCAATGACTTCACGCCGGAGGAAGAGGTGTGTGATTATCGCTCTTCATTTGCGTCAGGGAGCTGACTTGTGGCAATAGGCTCAGATCAAGAAGGAGAATGTAAGTGGCTCCCAAACTGATGGGTATGTAGGAACTAAATCTGTTCTTATCATAGGAATGGGCGGAGGATCGCTGAACATCTCGTTGGATCGTGTCTTTACGACTAGTCAGTATTATGTTTTCCTCGATGTCGTTATCATTAGCCCCCCTTCCTCCCTACTACTGTATTCGTATCCGAGAGATGATTACGACGTAGAGCATACGATGGCTCTTTCGTAGAATCTGTTGTATGCATATCGACAAATTAACCACAGTGCTGCTGCGGGCATCGCGACATGAGCACAAATTTGAGGAGACGCTGTGGAGTCTGAGGGAGGCGCGTAAACTGGCGCGACGCGCAGCGATGGTCACGCGTTCCTACCATTTACAGGCGACGCGTTGCGGGAGACGAACAGCTCCCTTCCGCCCTCTTTGAGCACGCTTGCATGCATGTCTCGCATCCCTGAGCTGCCCGGCGCCCCCGTTCCTCACAGATCGGACCAAGACCACTGGCTGAAACAAACCGTAGCCCGACTATGTAGGCTCGAGAACGAGCGGTGAATTCCATCAGCTATATGCCAAAGTCTTGTGTTCATTGTTCTCTGATCCCAGATTTCCGGGCAGCCAGCCTGTCAGTTTCGGCATGCGGGACCTGGCCAAGCTTGATACAAAAGAGTGCGTCGAATTCGGTCACGTCCGCGTCTAGGCATGCCAATTCAGCATTCCATTGCCAGCTACTGGGTGTGCGAGAAGTCGGATGGCGTCCGCGTCCTGCTCTTTGTACAAACGAACCTCAACACCAGCGGCCAGACGGTCTATCTTGTATGTGTTGTCGTCTCTCGTCCGTCCTGCAGGAATCCAACTGGCACTTTCTGTCTCTCTGCAGATTGACCGCCACAATAGCTATCGACAGCTGACCGGTCTTTTCTTCCCCCATCACGAGGACCCCAGGATGCCACTTCGCAGTACTCTGGTTGACGGTGAGCTCGTTGTTGATGTCGACCCCCACACTAAGCAAGTTTGTCCATTCCCTTCGCTTGCAGCGTATGCCAGGAATCTTAGACTTTATGTTTCCTTGTTTAGGAAACCTTGCGTTATCTCGCGTTCGATTGTTTGGTCGTGGATGAACAGAACGTCATGTCGAGACCTCTGGACAAACGATATGGTGTATGCATCTCGTTTCATGTCCTGTGGCCCCCACTGAGGCGGGCGTATGTTGACGCAGAGACTGCAAATGTGGTTCTATCGGCCATATGCGAAAATGATGGAAGAATACCCTCATATGGCGCAAGCCCAGCCATTTCAGTCAGTCATCGTTATCTGATACTGATGTCTGCACAGAGACTCACCCTATCGAACGCAGAATCAAGGTGAAGGAAGTCAAGCTATCATATCACGTCGAGGATGTCTTCAATATCGACCTGCCTGCGCTGCAGCACGGCAACGACGGTCTGATCTACACCTGCGCTGAAACACCGTATATTCCTGGCACAGATCAAAACATGTTTGTATCACATTCGGTTCGCCCTTGAACGGCAAACGACTGAACACGGTGATATTGCACAGACTAAAGTGGAAGCCGCCGTCAGAGAACTCGGTCGACTTCAAGCTGGTGCTGCGATTTCCCCCGACGCCCGGCAAGTCTGCGCAGCCAGATTTCTTCGCCAAGCCGACATTCGAGCTGCACGTGTACTGTGGCGACGAGCGGAATGCGCCGCGCTACGAGTTTTACGACGTCATGCACGTGGAGGCGGGCGAGTGGGAAAGGTGCGCACCCGCGCATGTGCCGTGCCGCCCGACGCTAACGCGCGTTTTCGCCAGCATGAAGGCGTCCGGCGAGCAGCTCGACGACCGCATCGTCGAGGTGCACTGGGACCCCGAGCACGAGCGCTGGCGCATGATGCGCTTCCGCGACGACAAGCCCGCGGGGAACTACAGGACAGTCGTCGACAACATCATCAAGACCATCGCCGACGGCGTCGAGAAGGAGATGGTAAGCACGCGCCGCCGTCCTGCTCTGCTCAACCCTGCCCACCCCCACGCTCACACTCGAATCCCCCCCCCAGCTCGTCGAGCGCTCGGCCGCGATCCGGAACGCATGGAAGGCCCGCCACGCGTCCGCCGGCGCGGCGCAGGCTGCGCCGTCTGCGCCGATGCGCGCCCCGCCA
>NW_012133461.1:2311-28366 GCF_000313525.1 Fibroporia radiculosa | reverse complement strand
GCCTCCGCCCCCGCCCCCGCCTCGGCCTCCGCCCGTCCTGTCCCGTGCCCCGCCTCGCCGCCGCGCCGCGCCGCACCTGCCGTCCCCCGGCCGCACCGACCCATCGGGATTGTCGCACGTCGCCGAAGAACATCACACGTACAGTTGCCCCTTCGACTCCGACTCCCGCGGCCCCTGCGCCTGCCGTCCGTTCTCGCTCCGTCCAACTTACACGCGAAGACGCACGCACACATGGCTCCCTCCCTCCCCGCATGCTCCTCCCGTTCCCGGGCTGCTCCTCCCCGCGTTCCTGGACGCTTGCACCCCCACCTGGCGCCATGATCCCCCCCACGGCCCTGGGCGGCGATGGTTGCACCGCCAATCGCCCGCTACATCACTTGGTCGGTACAGCAGTCTTCTGCGTCAATTTGACCGGAATGCAAAATCGGGAGCGGCGCCGATGCTGTATCCCCGCCCACTTGCGGGCCTGTCAATTACAATTACCTCCAGCACCAGCTTGTCAGGGCAGTCAAATACGATTGCCTGCCGCACCAGCCCGTCAGTGTTGTCAAATACAGGCGAAACAACGGCTCACCCTTCTGCGCCTGAGAAAGCCCTCGTCGCCGTCCCCCGTGCGTAAGCCACTGTCCGCTCGCAGGCTGAGAGCATCTCAGTTCCAGCAGCGCCATCGCAACCGTTCGTCAATGCTCATGCTGTTCTCGGGCGATTGTCAGAGAATGGCTCCTACCCAAAGAACCGTTTCATGCCCATCATCAAGTCTGTGAGAGAAAACGTGGTGAGAACAGCGACGCGGAGTGACTCGGAGCAAAAGGCTCGACTTGCGCTGTTGCTCAGTGCTGTGATCATTCCAGGGCCCCAGGCGCTTGGTGCGCCCCCGCTTCAAACGGCCGATTCTCTGTCATGTGACCCACCCCGATCCCCGTTTCGCGTTGCCATGACGGAGCCACGACCGACTCCGGAGCCATTCGAAGTGGACCTTGGTTATTGATAATGTCGTAGGTGCCTTATGTGATGCGTACAGTGACTAATATTTGAAACTGACCTCAATGAACTTATGTTCTCAAGAAAATTGGAAAATGGGAATAGGTCTCCTCATCATGTCCAACTAAATTAAATAGAGGCTTGGTGAGGCAATTTTACTATCCAATTATATAAGCATGCGTTTAATTATCAGCACCGCCTTGTGCGTGTGTGCTGCTGCCGTTTCAAAGTCGAGCTCGAGGGCGGGCTTTCCCGATATAGTAACTCGTCGCGCCGCAAAGCGCGTCGATTTATTAGACGCTACCACGACCGCCCCGCCAGAATAAACACTATCTGAGCCTGCAATTGTTGGCCAACACCCTACGGATGCGGGAATTTTTTTACACTGTGTTTTGGCTGAGCAGGTTTCGCATACAGTCTCATTTTTACTGCATTGACCGACGGAATGAATTTTCTTCGACCCAGAGCATGAAACGTTGGCGACTCCGCAGACATTGACATGGTCATTACAGCTCAGGCAAGATTAAACGGGCATATATGCAGCCCTGGTACCTATCATCTATCAAAACCGCACAGTTACCGTAGTGCAGAATCCAGGAACGGGAAAATCCCGCATGGTATATGAGCAAGCGAGGCTGGTCGTTACGCTGCCGTTCAACGTTCAACCTCCGTAGCCACGCACGCTTTAGAGGTGGGTACGTGCCGGACAGCGTTGACCCTGTTGATGACACTGCCAATCGTGTAAACCTCCCTTAGCTCGCCCTTGGCAGGCGTACCTGCATCAGGAAAACGGGCAATTGCCGCAAACGCTGCACCAGTGGCTCCAGACCGACTCGGAGGTGATTCCATCACTCCAGCTGTTCAGCTGCCAGAACCTCATAAACGCACTCTAGAACACCACCGTTTCAGGCTGTATGTTTGGGCATGTTACACAACTGGCGTTATTGTATGGGCTCCGATTGCCCTTGCCATAAACGCCGTGCAAAAATTCCACAGTCTACAGCCTCCAAGCTGTGGCTGTAACACAACCGTTCCAGAGCTCCAGCGGTCCAGCGGCACCCACTTTTGCTGATGCCTATCTAGTAGCGCGCTCGATGAGGCCCGCCGTGCGAGCAGGTCGTGTATGTCGCTTATTCACAGCTGGAGCACAGATTCTGAAATATAATTACTCCAGGTTGTCCCTCTTGTGGAAAACCAACTAGTCGAGCATGCCCGCAAACAATGTGAGGATCGTCGTGTATTTCGACGATGCGCACGTCCTGGTAGACTGACATGCCATCATTCGCCACCTGCGTCCCGCCAACTAATCTGTTCAACTCTCTTCGCTCGATTCCAACGTGCTTCCACCGTGAATCCCTTTCTGTCATTTCCCCATTCGCGGACCCCCGTCCGTGCCTTGATTCGAGAACGTCTCCTCGAATTCAAAACAGACTCCAGGCGCCAATCACTGGGGCTCCGCTGCAGTGATTGCTCAAATCTGTTCGCGCTGAAGGTGGCCGGCCTCGACATCACCAATCTGAGCTCGCGGTGGAATCCGCGGCGCAGTCCAGACGGTATGCGGGGAACGGGGCAAGGCCTGGCTGCTTTCTCAGCGCAGGCATGCTGTGCCTCTTCTCCGAGAAGGATCCCAACGCCCTGCTCCCAGGCATCACCGTGATGACGGGGCTCGGAGTCCGGAATTCAGCACTGGATACAAACTGACCCAGCGTCGCCAGAGAGGCCGAGTGCGTGCGCAGTACACCGTGTTCACCTGTGGGTGCTCAGATGCGGTCTACGTCCTGAAGGGCCGCCGATTCTCGCTGACAAGGGCTTTATAGAGGCACATGCTCGTCAGGAGAAAGCCGGCCGAGGGCCGTGTTGAGGATGAAGCTGGCGTGGGCACGGAGGGGAGTTGGCTAGCACTGGGTCGTCAAGAACGTACGGGCTTTCAGCAAGGATGCTCTTGAGATTGGACAGGTCATCATCGACTATACGCCAGAGCCAGAATGAGGAGATTTCAATAGTTGCGGGGACCAATAGCTGCGGGGAAATACAAGATATGTCGACGTTTTCAATTCTGGTCCAAATCCCTTGCAATGTCACAGTTTCTTCACGGTGCTGTCAGCCAATTGTTCGACATCATTTATCGGTACGACCGCCCACCTAGGTATTGATTGCGACCCGTTGGAATATGAATATTTTCAGATCTCATGGTGACAGAATTCTATGGTATGATCAGTGCAGTAAGAGGGGACTTTCGTATAATCAAATCATAATAACCAATTCCTCCAGACTTTGTCACAATTTCAGGACACTGACGTACCATACGAAATATATCGTGAAACGCATGCCTGATTCCTGCTGCGCTATTGTGCCGGTTCCATAACAACTTTCACATCTTCCGGGAGCAAAATTGAACATATGCCAGCTTCAAATTTTACTGATGAAAGTAAGCTCGTAAAGGTAAATCAATTGTAAACCGCTGCGACTAGTGTTTCCACACAAGCCACTTCTGGCCGAGATGTTTGTCCTCCTCCGTTGTGCACCGCCGCTGCACTACCTCGAGGACCTTCTCCCGAACGCCCGACTTGCCTCGTTTCAGCTCCTCAAACTTCTTCACCAGCTCTTCCAATGTCACCACCGTGCTCCCACTACTCCTATGGCTCCCGTCCACCATCTGTCGAATCTCATCCTCTGTCGGCAGCGCGTATCGCATCGGATCGACCGCCCCCTTCGCCGACGAAACTGTAGACGCCAGCCGTGGGGCGGTTCCCTGGTCCGGGTTGTACGTCTCGAAAAACTCCTTCCGTACCCACGCGTCCGACACGCCGTCCAGCGTCGCAGGGGACCAATCTGGCCGCCCCTTCAGCTTCGTCACCATCACCGCCGTGACGCCAGTGCGGAAGTCAGGGCTGACGCCGTGCTGCAGGACGCACAAAATGAGAAGCCAGATATGAGCGCGAAGCGCGCAGAGCAAACAGATCCAGCACGCACGCAGAACGCCGACGCAATGTTCATTTCCATCTGCAGCGCCTCGAGCAGCGTCATCGCCTTGCCCTTTCGCACGGCGGCCAGCGCGACCTTGAGGCTCGTTGGGCTCCGCTGGGCAAGCGCCTCTAGTGTGCTCGCCGCCCACTCGCGGACGGCTGCGTGCTCGCTGCCACTTGCGAGCGTCTCCAGCTCTGCTACGATCTCCTCGACTGTATCGTGCCTGAACGCCGCGTCGAGCGCCACGCGTACCGCGCCGACGAGAGGACTGCTCGGCTCGCCCGGCATGCGCTCGGCACGGTGCTCCTCGAGCAGCGCGTCGATTTGCGCGTACGATGGTGCGTCCATCGCCGCGAGGCGCTCGAGCAGGCCTGGGATCCGGCGCGCGGGGACAAAGTGAGTAGCAAAGCCGTGCTCGCTGGGCGGGCGTGAGTAACGAATGCAACAAGCCCCGGAGGGGGAGGGAGGAGACGCACAAAGCCGCTCGGCCGCGCAGGCTTTCGGAGGTAAGCCCGAGGTATGTTCCGATCTCGCCGTCGACGCGCGAGAGGAAGAAGCTCGCGCCAACGTCGGGGCAGTACCCGATCTTAGTCTCGGGCATGGCGAAATTCGTGTTTTCGGTCGCTATCCGAAAAGGCGCGTTCACGCCAAGCCCGACACCGCCGCCCACTATTTGTATTGCATAAAAATAAGCAAGATTATACGCGTTGTAATGGTAGATGACGATGACTAACTCGTGATTCCGTCCATGATGGAAATATATGGCTTGGGCATAGTCGCCAGTATGTGGTCCAACTCAAACCTGGGTGACATCAGTATGAGGCACGGAACGGAGATGAGCCCGCATAACTCACTCCTGCGAAAAAAACCTGATCGCTTTGGGGAGCGTATCCGGATGCGCGGCGTCCTCAACAACGGCTAGGTTTGTCAGCCATCTGCATCGAGCTCTCAAGAATGAAGGAACACTTACTCGCTACATCACCGCCCGCGCAGAATGCTCTGCCAATACCTGTACCCACAATGACACCCGGGAGATCGCCTTTGCTCCACTCCTATGGAACGCAAAAACAAGCTGATCAATATAGTGGCCACAAATAACACAGAGGGTGTGGTTGATCCTGGGCCTCAGTTCGCCGCTCAAAATGGAGCCGGACTGTACATGAACGTTCGGCCGACATGCGCCAGCTCACAGTCCAGCAGCGCGCTCCCCTCCCCGTAAACTTCGCTCAGACTGTCACATACACGTACGTCTGAAAGAGACGCACCTCTATTTGTGGCCTCAGGAGATCTAGCATGGGCTGATTGAGCGCGTTCAGTTTTGACGGCCGATTAAGCGCATACGACCTCAGACAGCCGTCCGACTTGAACACCACGAGCGGCTACACGTATATGGAATGAGCCACCGGTATTTCCGAGCGCGACATGGCAGCCACACAGTGCGACCTGGCACAGCAAGTTATACAGCGCTGTGTGCTCACCTCATCGGACGGCTGGTCGGGCGCGCTGGAGGACATGTGCTTGTGAATCGCAGCTGTCCTCTGCGCAGCTGCACGGGTTGAAGACGTCATTCTCCCCAGACGAAGACGGCGTGCAAACATGGAAGTTGGGAGCAAGTAGAGAACGCACTTTCGAGTTTGTGGGAGGCCGGAGGAATCTTGTCGGCTAGACGGCTGTCCGTGTCACCGAAATGCGCGGCTCAGCCAGCCAATCAGTTGACCGGTAACACGCGACGAATATAGTCTAGACGTGAGACTCTATGCTATCTCAAAGTTGTCGTATCAATATTTTCACAACTTGCCCAATTTCAAACATTTTTCTAGAGCATATTATTCAAAGTGATATTGCGTAAGCATTGTAGGTGACTTAGAATCTTGGGCTTCATGGTCGCGGTTTCTCTCTCTCTCGACGTCTTTACGGTTTTACTTTCAACGCCGTCCAATCAGCAAGGGAAACGCTTACACCAAGTCACGCCAATAATTTATTTCCGGTGAGTACATACGATCGGAGCAAACGGTGCGATTGCTGTCAATGTGCTTCGGTCTGAGGGACAAAACATAGCGGTGCGATTTTATCCATAGCCTGAGTAATGGGTAAAATGGATACAGAAAACTGACTGAGCTAGTAGAAGCTATGCGTAAAAAATATGCTGTATGTCCACATACTATTAAGTCATCTGTAACCTGCATATCTGAAAACATATACCAGGGCCGCATTTATCGGCGACAAATTCACTCTATTCATATGATCTATTGTAATAACAGGCTCGGACGAATCTAGACTACGATTTAGTATTATTGGGAAAGCTAGACATTGCACCGCCACTTTCCAGTGGCATGAGAAGTCAAGAAATGCCGTCTGTCGGGACTCGACTGAGCCACTCCGGATATCTCGGCACAGTCAGATTCGTAGGCGAAATTGAAGGCACTGCTGGCACATGGCTCGGAGTTGAATGGGACGACCCACAGCGAGGAAAACACGATGGCGTGAAGGACGGAAAGCGCTACTTTTCCTGCTCGTGAGATTACATCTGCTTCATCGCGTCGGGGAGCGAACTACCCATCATTCCAGAGTCCCAGGCGCAGGCTCGTTCATCCGCCAGTCTCCCGCAATAACGTACGGACAGTCGTTCTTGACATCTTTGATTTCGAAGTACATTGAACTACCACGAGGGTCGACTGCTGTAGAGAAGGTCATACTGGGGTCGTCAAATGGCGCGATCGAGGTGGAGGCTGTCGGCCTGGACAGGATTAGAGGCAACCTGGCGCAGCTAGAGCGCCTCCGGGAGATTAGCTTAGATGGTGAGAATGTTGCAACTGCCGACCCACCTGGGACCATCACAAATACATGTCCTGGTGAGTGCGCAAAATTCCATATTTGTGGTCAATGTGGCGATGGGTACTCGTGTTTCACCTGAACTGGACGGTACGGGAGCTTCGGTTTGGATTCCGTCCGTGCTGGTAATTGTGGCAATTTCGTCACATCTACCCGTGCATCTCACCTGAGCTGCTCCTCCGTTGTTTCACACGTGCACAGCACATCCCTGTTTTCGATAATATCTGGGTTTCGACACTAATACACTTATGCGTATAATTGTTAGGCACTCGTGGACTCGACCTTTCAAAAAACCTGATACGCTCGTGGGACGTCGTCGCCATGATCACGGACCAGCTGCCGCAGCTGCATAGACTGGCTCTCAAGTACGCAATGCTGAAAAATGAGATTGTTTCTAATATTAAAGTGGTCATACGGCAGTCAGAATCGCTTGCAGCCTCCGACTGGCGCATTTCGTGGGGCATCCGCATTCCGGCACTTGCGTGAACTCCAGCTCAATGCGACGCTCACGGAGTGGCATGCAATGCAGCGCATAATCGTTGACATGCCTGTACTTCGCTCTGTTGAGATGGGCTACAATCGCCTGGAACATTTATTCTCTGACAACAGTTGTCTTGGATCCGTGAAGAACTCGACACTCGAGGATCTCAATTTTGACACCAATCGCATCAGCAACTGGCTCACGGTTTGTGATGCTCTCCGGACATATCCAGCGTACATCTCTGTTCGTGAAGTTCCTCCATCATTCTCTGACTTGATATTTGCAGACTCCGGCGCCTAGTCTTGACAGCAAATTCCCTTGAGCGCATAGAGCCTCCATCCGATGGGTGGGTCTCGTCGCTCCAGCACCTACAACACCTCTCACTTTCTTTCAACCGCTTGAGCTCCTGGCGCGACATAAACGCCATCCCGTGCTGGTGCCCGGAGCTTGAGTCACTCTCACTCACGGGAAACCCGCTTGTCGAAGGTAACTGCCCTGTTGTCCGTTCCGACCTGATCGTCTATAGCATTTTGGTTTATGTCAATGCATCTAGATCCTGAGCAAATAAGAAATGCGAGGCAGTTCGCCATTGCGAGTATTCCCTCCTTGACGACACTTGATGCAGCTGCTGTGCGATCTCCCGCCTCATTCCGCACGTGGAGTACTGATTGGCACTGGGCGTTCGCGCTCTCATAGATCTCGCTTCATGAACGAGCCGACAGCGAGCTATTCTACCTGTCCTACGTGAACCGGCACGGACCGACGAACGAAGACGCGAGGCAGCGAGAGCACCCGCAATGGGCCGCGTTATGTGAGAGTATGTCGGCGTTTCCGATGTCATGTAGCCTGCTGACGGCCCATTTCCCGCTGCCCCCTTCCCACAATGTGATATTGCTGTCCACATCACCGCTGCGCAGAGCATGGCCGGCCGGATACCCCACAGACTGCGACTCGGAGCCAACAGGACACGCTGAGCAGCCGCCTCATAGGCAAGCAGCTGCCTCTCGGCCGCCCACCCCGTCTCTAACAAGCGTTCCTTAGAGATTTCCGTGTGCCTATGCGCCCAGATACCTACGGCCACTGGTGATATTGCGGACGCCAGTCCCTCAACGCGTCTACGTGTACTACCGACTATGTCCGTGCGGGCGTTCCGTATGAAATTAATCAAGTCATGCAAAATTCCCAGGGCCCAGCAGGCTTCTCTAAGGATGTGGCTGAAGATGCCCAACGACAACCTCGTGGAGATCGACGGGGACGACGGACACGAGTTGGATTGGTGGGGCCTAGAAGGCGATTCCCATCTGTTCGTCTACACCGAGGCGTAGCGAAGCACAGCGAGGTGAGACTCTACAAGTGTGTTGCAACATCCTGATGACAGTGATTGTGGCTCACCATGGAGAATCTCGCAGTCTTTTGGTCAGGTTCTGGGTAAATTCCAATCAATCACCACCATCGACCCGCGAGTAAATTACACCGGTGCAATAACTCAGCTATGTCACTAGGTCAGTTCGGCAATACACATCAACAGAATAATATTGAGCAGGCTAAGATTCTGTTAGCTATGGTACATCATGCATCATTCATGAAACGTGCTACGGCTGCTGTACACTTGTACACTACTGTACATTAAATTGATACACTGCTACTGGGCACGTCACTGCGGATATTGGTTCCGGATGACCGGAAAAGATTAACTAGATGATAAACGCCCCTCACTGAATAATCTCTAGGTGCTCACTCGGATTGCTGGCTCTCGTGCGCACTGCTCTTCTTCCTGATGATGACATATGCATCGCTGTCTTCCGGCGCGAGCAATGCTTCGATGTCGCCAGAAACAAGGCCCGCGCTTTCAGGTTGTTTTTGCTTGCGCTCAGCACGAATCTGCATATCGAAAGCTGTGTCAAGCGCCAACCAAGATATTAGGCAATTGCGAGGTACGCACCATGTTCAAGTCATGGCTTATCAATCCATGCCCGCCTATTGGGCCCCAGTAACTGGTCGCTGCAAGCGAGCCAATGATGCAGGTTCCGACTAGAATGGACAAGTAGAAGCGATACTGCGAGTACCATGCGGGTGCTGAAGTAAAATATGTCAGAAAATTCCGATTAGCAGGCTCAGCCATGGCAAGAACGCACTCCATCCGGCGCCAGTGGCACGCAAGTCTGCCCACCACATCATGGTGAACCCGACCCATTGCGTGATGAGTGCCTCAATAGGCTGCAGCGCGAGCGTCGACCAGCCAAAGACAACGGGTGCCGCGCCGAGCAGCAGACGGGTGTACCTGAAACGAAATGTATGTTGCTCACGTCCAGCCCGTGCAGCCACCCGGAAAAGACGCACCCTTTGTGCCCGCCATAGCCAGCGAATTCAAATCCCCAATGGAGCGCACCGAGGAACGAGAGTAGAACGGCGCCATACGTCATCTGGATGTTCAATGCATGGTCGAGCACCGTGATCGCCACGCCGGGGTCGATATTGGAGGCGAAGCCTACTCAAACGATTTGGCTGGCTATTTCAGACAAGGCAGATCTACGACCCACCTGTGGTGGCAATCCCGGCTTGACGGGCGAGGTAGATGGTCGCGCCCGCCGCGCCGACGTATGGGAGGCCACCAGCAAGCCCAAAGATGATGTACGGCTGGGGCACGGCAGACGCTACCGCGTTAGTGATCCCGAGCTGCACGAGACCACCATAGTGTCACCGACCGAGCGCCAATGATAGTGAAGATACGCACGAATGTCTGGCTCGTGGGCAGGACTGCGTCCTGGAAGACGTTCCCGCCGGCGATGGCCTTCGCAAGGTCAGTCGTGGAGTTGCCAACCTCTTCCTTGATGTTCAGCGCCGCCTGCCTGGCCGTCTGCGAGCCCGGACGCCCAGACACGCTGTTCGCGACACCGCGCGCGAGCACCTGGCTGCGCAAAGAATACGTGTATGTAGATTTGGGGTATAATTGCGATCTCAGCTGTGTTGCGAAGGAAGGGGCGTGAGAGGTGGCCGAGAATGGTTTCCTGAGCAAGAGGGGGGCCAGGCGGAGGGTGGGGGGCACTCGGAACATATTGGTTGGTGAGAACGGTGGTATGATTGTTGAATGGGGCTGGGAATGGCGTGTGCTTGTTTGGTTGCGGGGGTTTTATACACGGCCCAGGGATCTCGGCGAATGCGGACTTGCTGGTTCAGTGGTGCGCGCTGTTCTACTGACTAAGTTTATTATCTCTGACGTCATTGTGCCGGTCATGTTATCCGGCGGCGTCTAGTGAAGCAACAAAGTAATCCTCGCTGGTTCTCTATGCTGTTGTGTCGTATATCATGCATATTATACACCTACAGGGAAATAATGCCTGAGCGCTCTGCGCTCTACTGACATACGTGCACTTTACGAGACCCCAACTCGCAAACACCCTATCCCCGGAATATCTAACGTATGTATACCGTTTCAAGAGGTTTGAGCTCCACCGGCCGTGGCACAACAACAGGCTCTGTTGTCGGAAAAACATTGTATACTCCTCCTGTACCATAAGGGAGCAGTAGGATCGCTACAACTAGATCTCCAGGGTGGTGCTCCGCATTATTTTGCACAATTGCGACCCGGACATCAATGAGAGGATTTTCATACTTGGTCTTAGTTTCTACCAGACCCAATTCTTCGACATCTAACCACATCGTGTCTGTGTCCTGCCGCTGTTTGCGGCCGTCGTAAACAGACAACGGGAGCCGTAACCCGTAGTTCGTGAACGCAGAGCTGAGCTCCACACCCGAACTCTTCTGCACGCCAGAGTATACGGGCGACAACGGTCCCCACGCTACAGGGCAGAAGCATTCTGGCCCTGCAGCTATCGCGCTGTTGTAAGCCGACGCGCCCCCGCTCCACACAAGGAGCCCGAATTCAGCGCAATTCTCTAAGATCGCAACTTGGAGCCGGTAGAACGCACGCTTCCCCTCCCCGTACGAGATTCTGAGATCAACATCGAGCAGGCCGATGAGGCTGTAGGCCATGTCCTCAATACGGGTCGTGTGCCGTTTGGAGGCCCAAACCATCATACCACGGACGTCCTGAAGTCCTGGCTTGAAATCCGTGATCGTCGACACCGGAATTCCTGTAATCGACGAGACCCTGCGTAGGAACGAGGCACCAGCGCCTGCCTTACAACCCTCCTCGTGGTCAAACTCGTACTCCTTGTCATTGTCCTGGCCTGTCATCGGCTCCCAAACCCCATTGTAAAACTTGCTACACTCTGGTGCCAGTAGTTCCTGCAGCGTCCATCCCCGTGTGAACCACTCGTCCTGTTCCAGCTCCAGTTCCTCGTTCGTTGTGTCCTTGAGGTACACGATACATACGTGCGCCTTCCTGTACCAGCTGAACATGGAGCGAATGGACTCCTCAAGCTCCGCGCTACTCGTCTTGTTGATGCAGCAGGTGTCTGACCACGCCCAGCCGCATCCACGCCGCCTTGCAACTTCGCAGAACATCAGCAGCTTGCTATATCCAGCCTGTGCCCGTGGCATCGATTCGCGTAGCCTGCGGTATACCAAAGCGAGCGGAACGTCTCCAGACGCAGCGATCCCGTTCCATAGCCTACGTATATTTCCTTCCATTATGCTCCCTGACGCGAAGTCCTGGAACGAAGGCTCGCCCTCCGGGAGCCATCTGTGCGAGAAGATCGCATACCGCAACTTCTCCTTGATCTCACTCATGATCATGTATTCGACATAACTCGGGACTCCATCTTCGACATGACCCACCAGCATCGGTGACGGCAGCGAGTCGGACATCTCCTGGTGCTGTTGGATGAGTTCATCAATCCAGCCGGTGGGCTCCAGCTGTTTCTTAATGGCCGAGCGATGAACAAGTGCCATCTCCGGTAGGTAGATGAGGAAGATAGGGAGCTCGTTGATGATGTATTCGTCAAGCAATCTATGAACTACTTGCGTGCTCAGATTGCTTCCCGCTGACGATGGGACATCCTGCTCTACCTTTTCTTGTGAGATGCAAGATATTAGCATGGGGAAACAACCGTTAGAAGAGAAAAGGCCTGGCTGCCGCTTACCTTCCAGGTTGAGGGTCACCCAAGGAACTGGTTGCGTCGCGAATGGTGGAGGGTCGCTGTAGACATCGACGCCGGTACCATGGCCATCTTGCCACCCACCAGGCATAATGTAGATCTCATCGTTGTGAGATTTCGCCGGAAGACAGTTAGACATATTGGATGTTGGTATGTCTGGAGGTAGCTAGGTAGGGACTCCTGAGACCATTCATGAGCAGACGTACCGTGGAAGGATCATAATCCCAACAACATGCTATAAACTCATGGCGGCGAGTCTGCTGACACTATTACCAATATCTGTCGTAAATTGGTTACCTCTTATTCGAGCAACATTACTCAGTTCGCACACAATAAACAATGGTAAGCCACCTACCCACTTGGGGTGCGCCTTCGCCAATGGGTCCGTGCCACAGAAGATTTACAGAGAAAGCAAAATAACATTGCATTGAAACTACATGCACATCACAGATAAATGGGAAGATTTTCAACACAAATTTGACCAGCGAATCTGCAATGCGGCGGCCACCACGACAATCCATGATCTGGTCGTATCCAAGTTGGGCTTGCACCTGGCAGCTGAAAGCCACTGGGATCCAGAGGCCTTGGACGACTATTCCCACCAATAGTCCTTCTATCGCCACGCGCAGAGAACACAGGCAGGATCTTCTGTGCACACGCCTATCAGGCCAGTTCTGAACGGCTTCACCGCTTGAGCCCACATCAATTCCTCTCCACAAGGCGAGCCATCCACGGACAACCTTCTCGTCCTGTTCTACGCGCCAATAAGCACGGTCCTCAGGCCTCGGGAATCTGCCAACGGAAGCCATCCACGAATGCGATCCAACACGGGATAAGCCAACCTCAAGTACACGATGCGCGGTCCGTACAGAGAATCATATCGAGCAGTCTGTCCCAAACGCCTTTTTGAAGCTCCTTTCGTGGGCCACCAAAGTAATCGGTCCACCTAGCAATCGGACGTTATCCAGAAAGCCACGGCCCACTCATCGCGCCCATCCACTATCACCGTTCGCATTGGCATGTCTAGGAGCCCTGTCGTCGAATCGTTCCTCCTTCTCGTCGCGTCTTCTGTCATCCCTACGACGATCATAATAATAAGGGTCAGGGCCTCGACGGTCATCATAGCTGCTCCGCCGATCATCGTACCCTGCAGGCCTTTTTTCATCAACATCCCTCCTCGGAGGGGGAGACCTGGGGGCCCGACGATCGTCAAAGTCGCTGCGCCGAGGAGGGGACCGAGACCGATCCCGACGGTATGGGGCACGGTCCTCCCGACGATCGTCTCTTGGAGCGCGATCATCTCTTCCAAAGCGGTCGTCCCTAACATGTCTGTCATCCCTGGTGTAACGATCATCCCGAGCATAACGGTCATCTCTAGTATGACGATCGTCACGCCCGTAACGTTCATCTCGACCACCACGATCATCACGACGTGTGTCCCGACGATAGTTGTCCGGACCACTCCGCTAGAAAGACACTCGTGAGTTCAGGCTGTGTGTATGACGGAAATACACACCTCAAGATCTAGGGCGACGCGAACAGGCTGACCACGGAGATCTTTACCATCGAGTTCTTTCACAGCGCGCTCGGCATCATCACGAGAAAGGTACTCTAGGATACTAACATAATCAAATTGTCAGCAGACAAAAGTAATCATTGGCTTTAAAGATATACCCTTCTCCAGCAGCATCGCGATCGATGTCTGCGTAAGAGACGCTGCCAGCTTCGCGACCGAAATCTTTCAAATCCTAGGTGAAATACAATCAGCCCGATCTGACAAGGCCCAGTGTTTGATCCAGGGTAAGCCACGTTCTCCGGCCACGCATTCCAGAACTGGATTCGAGCCAAAGCATCCCGAACGCCATGTAAACAAGTGGACGGAGCCCAATGACGCCAGATCACAGTCGACAGTCCACACGGTGAATGAGGTATTCATACCTGCCAGCTTGTGTCACGAGATATGCCTGAAACAACGAGGCGGAATCCAGGAGGGCGTCTTGCACGAGGGGCGCGTTCGGGTTCGAACACTTCCCTGCGAGGGCGACTTTCCTTTGCAAATTCAACAACAATACTTTGCAACTAGTCAGCACCAGGCACCTAAAGCGAAGGGCGGAGACAAGAGGTCATACTTGGCTCCCATAAAGGCTTTCCCGTTGAAGTCGCGGACAGCGTCGTCTGCATCGCGGGAACTTTCGAACTCGACGAAGCCAAAGCCGGTCATGACACGACAGTCCACAATGCGACCATACCCATCGAAAAACTTGGACACGTCTTCAGAGCGCGCATCAGGGGGAAGTCCTATGAAAAAGCATAAGTGAAGGTGTTGAAGCTGCGAACTGAGCAAGATGCATTACTGCCGAGGTAGAGACGACGAGCCATGGCGGTGAAAGAGAAAGGAATAAGGTTTGTTGTGGTCGGCTGAGTTCAAAAGGATGCCGCAGGTGGTCCGTGCGTCGACACGAGGCTATTTCTAAATATGGTAACGATTGACTTAGCAAAGCTGGGCTGGGGATAGGGCGACGGGCTGAGCCGGGTGGGAGTCTGGTGGCGGCCGGCGACGAATCCCGTCGGCCGCTGAGGATGTCGCGCGCGGCGATTGGCTAGAGATGGGCCTGCCGTGACTTCCTGACCAATCACCGCCTCGCGATTCCGGCGCCCCGCGCTATGGCCAGTACTTATCAGATAATCCGCCCTTTCGCTCCCATTCCGTATCCACCACCACCATGCTCTCCAGAGTGTCATCCCAGGCGAGCAAGTCCGTCTCTCGCTCCGCCCTCAGGGCCTCGTCCGCCAAGCTCGCGATCAAAAATGCTCGCAGGACACTCGTGCAGCCGTCGGGTGCCGACAGAGCGAGTGTCGTCGATGTTCCATCGTCGTATGAGGGCGATGAGCACTTCACACCCAGCGCAGGTGAGCTGGCGTCGTTTGTACGCACCCATTCCGCCTGCCCGCGGCTTACATTCACCTGCAGACATGTTTGGCTTCAAATTGGAGGTTCCTCGACGCGAGGGGAACATAGGCAGCGTCCTCCGCCCTATTTACCTCGACATGCAAGTGGGTGGCCGCGCTTATCTCCGCTCGTTGCCATTATCTCACGTTCTGTGTCCCCTACAGGCAACGACTCCAGTCGATCCCCGAGTACTCGACGCTATGCTGCCCTTCCTGACCGACCAGTACGGCAACCCACACAGTAGAACCCACGCCTACGGATGGGAGGCAGAAACGGCCGTGGAGGATGCACGAAAGGCGTGTTCCCTGAATTGATTTCGCGCGTTCCATGCTGACAACAGACACAGCATGTGGCAGACCTCATTGGTGCCGACCCAAAAGACATCGTTTTCACATCAGGCGCCACTGAAACGAACAATATGGCCATAAAAGGCGTCGCCCGCTTCCACAAGGACCGAAAGAAGCATGTCATTACTGTGCAGACAGTAGGTTTGAGCCAATCAGCAAGTTAGGATTACTCTTCTTACCAGCTGATCTTAGGAGCATAAATGTGTCCTGGATTCGTGCCGCAAGCTTCAGGAAGAAGGTTTCGATGTCACGTACTTGCCTGTGCAGAAGAACGGTATCGTCGACCTTGCTGAGCTCGAGGCTGCCATCCGTCCCGATACCTCGCTTGTCTCTATCATGACTGTGAACAACGAGACTGGTGTTATCCAACCAATGAAGGAAATCGGCGCACTACTGCGCAAGCACCGTGGCGTGCACTTCCATACCGACGCTGCGCAGGCAACTGGCAAAATACCCATTGATGTTAACGAGATGAACGTCGACTTGCTTAGTATCTCCGGCCACAAGCTGTATGGTCCCAAAGGCATTGGTGCCGCGTACGTCCGGCGGCGACCCCGCGTTCGCATTGACCCTATCATTAGCGGTGGTGGGCAGGAGCGTGGCTTACGGAGCGGAACACTTGCGCCTGCGCTCGTGGTTGGGATTGGTGAAGCAGCACGGATTGCGAAGCAAGAAATGGCGGTGAGTACGAGTTCCGTCTGGTGCTTTGATGAAACCCGCACGCAACCTTATATATGACATGAGCTTCGCGGCTGGTCTGGGCCTCGCCCAGCGCCGGCGTAGCCGAGATGCACCGTGCAGGGGTACTGAGCTTTTGCCCCATCATATCATCTTCGACCCATCTGTGCGCCATACTGATGGCACATTTTTAGCGGGATCATGCTCGTGTCAGAGAGCTCTCTGACCGTCTTATTGCCGGCATTAACGCAAAGGTCGACCATGTCATCCGCAATGGCGACGTGAACGGCTATCCTGGCTGCGTCAATTTAAGCTTTGCATACGTGGAAGGCGAGAGTCTTCTGATGGCGCTGAAGGTATGATGCTCGCCTATTCGTGCACAAAGAGTGTGCTGATTATCCTTTCTGGCAGGATATTGCTCTCTCGTCAGGAAGTGCGTGCACATCGGCGTCTCTTGAGCCGTCGTACGTTCTTCGTGCCCTTGGTGAGTATATTGGTGGTATGATAATGAGCCTTGCTAATAACAACGATCAGGTGCTGCTGAGGACATGGCACACTCCTCTCTTCGGTTCGGGATGGGCCGCTTCACGACGGAGGCTGAGATCGACTTCGTTGTCGAAAAAATTGTTGCCGTTGTGCAGAAATTGCGTGACATGAGGTATGCATATCTCAACGATTTTCATCCTATGCTCTAATATCCACTCCTATTATAGTCCGTTGTGGGAGATGGTCCAGGAGGGCATCGACATCAATACGATTAATTGGGCTCAACACTGAGCCATTAACCTCATTATGGACTGCATTTATGTCACTAGGTTAGGGTTGTGGGTCTGTTCCGCGTTTTTGCTCCTCCATTACTACACTTCCTTCGTTGCGACCATCGTCTTGCATATCGTATTCATATCACAGCGTACCCTCCGCCCAGGGTTCACTGCGTATTTCATTTGATGGCTCCTGAGCTGTCTTGTATCATTACCATGTGCATTATAGAGCTCGTGCAATGGAACTTTCCACTTGTCCGCAGCTGTTCTCTATCGCCACTTGGAAAGGCATAATCCTTGAGTGCGCAATGACCAAGTTTTGAGTAGTCCTCCGGTTCGAATCTCTGCTATCGTATTTCTTGCCAGTGTCGTCGGGCCTTTGGGAGCCACGGGATCGGTCGCTTTTTCAGGACTGTAGGAGCGAAGTGCTGATCCGCTGACCAGCTCAGTAAAGAGAAAATAAACGCCCGCCACAAGTATATGACAATGAAACGGCCTTCAGCCACATCGTCGCCACCGCTCTCCAGTGGCCGGTCGTGTACTTTATCATCCGACTATCCACTGCCGACATCTGAAGCTGGTTCTATTTGACTGTTCGAGCGTCGGTGCGCTCATTACAATTGTCGCGATTAATTAGTCGTAAACTCTGACAGCCGAGCAACAGTGTGTTAGACGCCTATATGCTCCAGCTCGCTTGCGTCTTCCCGCCATCATCCCTTCAAGCCTACCCCTACCAGAATATCGAGAAGATGAGTGTCGAAAGCAACTCTTGCAGAGAGATCCTCAGGCTGCAGCGTACGGACGCATTACTCGCCAACTTCACTTCGATCCGAGACAAAGAAGGTACGAGTCATTTGTTTTTGATTTACTCCGTAGCGTGGTCTTTGACGCATACACCGTCCCAGAACTCGCCTTTGCGATCATATCTTCGCTCCCCTTCTCAAGTATCGCTGCGCTACAGCGCCGGATAGCCCCGCTATTGCGATTTGACCTAGTTGGGGTGCGTGCCTCACACTCGTCCAATGATTGAAATAGATACATTTACGACCACAGCTCCTGCCGTATGAAGTGGCGCTACACATCCTGTCCTTCCTTCCGTCGGAATCGCTCCTCACATGCTCGTTGGTGAGCCGAAGTTGGCGCGTTCTCGCAGAAGACCAGTCGCTGTGGAAGGCTTTATGCTCGCAACGTGACTGGGAATGGCGTACATCGTCTTCTTCCCCCCGTATGCCTGACACCGCATATACATATCCTATTTCTGGAGACTCGGATGACGAAGGTATGGGCGCGGAAGAAGACTCTGAAGCGGTGTTCGACAGCGAGGGCGGAGAGGATTCCGGCTTCGCATCTATGATGGTCGATGGCTTCAATGAAGCTCAGGACTATACCACCATTACTCACCCAAGCCCTGCTTGTAGCCACGAAGCTCAGTTGCGCCCGATGTCACGTACCCAGCAGCCAGAACATGTCGTCAAGGTCGATTACAAGCTTCTTCACCGGACCCAGACTCGCCTCCACAACCGCATGCTGCATGGGTCTTACATGTTGTATACCTTTCCGATGAGTGGCGTCACAAACGGCCACACCAACACCATATACTGCCTGCAACTGTACACGTACCCTGACACTGGCGTTCAAGTCCTGTTTACAGGATCGAAAGACCGCTCTATACGAGAGTGGGATCTCACTACAGGCCAGGTGATACGCGTCATTGAAGACGCTCATGGGAGTAGTGTGCTCAGTATATGCGTCCATGATGGCATTATTGCGTCCGGGGGAAGCGACTGGCAGGTGGCGATCTGGGATTTACCTACTGGGTCACTCATTAAGTCGCTACGTGATCATGAAGATAGTGTGCTATGTGTGCGCTTCGATGACAAACGGTTGGTTTCTTGTTCTAAAGGTATGCTTATTGCCCCTACGAATTTACACAGCTTATTCATTCCATTCACATCCCAGACAAAACGGTGCGGACGTACTTGATGCCAGACATGGCTCCAGAGCACGTCCTCCAGGGCCATCGTGCCGCCGTCAATGCGGTTTCAATCGCGTCTAACCAAATCATCTCGGCATCAGGGGATCGGACAATACGGCTGTGGGATGCGGACTCAGGTGCCCTACTGCGCACTTTCGAGCAACATCATGGTCGAGGGTAAACACCTTTAAATCTCGATTCCGCACCATCTCAAGCTGACGTACATTTCATCCAGTATCGCTGCCACTGATTTCAAGCCGCCATACGTCATATCTGGATCGTCTGACAAACATCTTCGACTCTTGGATTTGTCTACCACGAAAGGGTGGTCGACGGCCACGAATTCTGCTAGATCACACTCTCGGTCATCAAACACGTTGTGCTCAGCGTGTGGTGAGGGAATCCGGGGTTCCCCGAATGGCGATCTTGAACCCTGTAATCGGCCACGTACACACCGAGACCTGGTACGAAGTGTGGCGATGAGTGTCGATCTTGTCGTGAGCGGGAGCTACGACCATACTGTTAAAGTTTGTCGCATGCGTTGTGCTCTCTTCGAATTTCTGATTTTCTGTTGGAATAGGTGTGGAATCGTACGAGTGGGACACTCATCGCTGATCTCACTGGTGGGCACGTTGGGAGAGTGTTTTGCGTGGGGCTTGATTGTACCAAGGTGAGAATATGATTGTGAGCATGTGCAGATTGTTCGCTGATATTGAATCCCGGGATTCTGTAGATCGTGTCTTGCGGCGAAGATCAGGTAAGATCTCATGCTCTCAATTCGTGTGTGCTTATCATGCAAATGGCCTTCTCATATAGAGGATCTGCATATGGGACTTCTCTCACGGCATGGATACATCTTTCATCAAACTCTAACAAGCATTGTAGCTCCCTTTTTCTTGCGCAGCAACGCATCGCATATCCGCATAATGTAATGGACAGTATACACTCGAGAATACATCGCTTCAAAAACATATCGACTTGGATTGATTGGTTAGGAATCACTACGCACCTGAACGCCATTTGCATGAATTGGTATCTAGAACGATCCTGATTTGAATTTTGCGACACCTGTTCTTGCTCACGTTCAGGCTATTCAATACTGTTCATGTAAGTTGATTTCGCTATGTTACATTTTGGGACGCTCAACAGCCGGACCTCACACCAAGGTGAGACACAATCTTGCCGATGTTCTGTAAAGCGGAAAGACAATGTAACCTATTAGCTCATTCAATGTAGTCCGCCATACTTTCGATCAAATTCGTCGCTACCGTGATTAAGCTACTCGTCCCCTGGGTTGCCGGTTAAGCGTCTTATTGTGTGTTCATACAATAAGCAGCGTTTTACGTCCTTGGATGAGGGCATTGGTTCGTATTCATATTTGTCATTCGTAGGGCTCCTTTTCTCCCACAAGAGGCGCATCGAGATACTTGGTCTTCAATGCTTCCGGCTCTACTATTTGTGCGCCAAGCGTAGACGCGGAAGCTAACTATTGCAGAAAGGACTCAAAACCCAAACGGTTGATCTCGGTCCCGACAATGCCTGTGTGTCGCGATAGGGTACGACGATAGATCCGCTCTTAGCGCAGATTGCTCGTGTTCAAGGCACATGGCCGGACCTTTTATTTTATGAGGTTGCCAAGCCACCATTGGCTCGCTGAGTGGAGCGTGCCTTCGCTAGAGCTAGGTTACTCCACAACTTCTTCTTGTCGTCCACAGAAATTTCTGATGGATCCGTCCATTTGGGCCATTAGGCAGCCATCTACCGCGGAACCTGCACCCGCTGGTCAAAGTCCCAATTGTCACTACGCACCCTACACAAAGCCATGATCAGCTGGGGATCTGAAGCATGCAAATATTCCCATCAAATATGGCGGCGAGAAGCCTCGCAGGTCGGCTAGGCTTGCTTTGTTCCTCGTTTGCTTCGGCTATATATTGGGCGGTGGGATGGCTGAACTTTATGGGTTTCTGGATTCCTTCCCTGCTTGCAATTATGCCCGGCCAACCACCCGCCACCATCAGTGCCGCTCCAACCAGCTTTGTCCTCCCGGACCTCATCGCGCATTGCACGTTTCCGCTGACGCGCCACCCCGACGGGGAAGCTATCGCCGCCGCCTCCGATCGATGGCTTGACGACAACTGCCCAGACCTCTCGCCGAAGAAACGCGCAGCGATCTACACGCTCAAGTCAGGGATCCTTACCGCCCACTGCTACCCGAATGCCACGGCGTCGCGCCTCCGCATCGTCGCAGATTTCTTGATCTACCTGTTCCACCTCGACAACATCTCCGACGCGATGGCGGAGCGCGGGACCGAGCAGCTCGCGGACGCAGTGATGAATGCACACTGGTTCCCCGAGCGTTATGCGCCGACCCATTTCCAGGGAAAGGAGCAGCCTGAGGGAGAGTACAGTGCGAGTAGATTGGCGAGAGAGTGAGTTGGTTCGCTTTCGAACTCGATGCACTGCTCTTTATTTACTGGCTCGGCCCACAGCTACTGGTCGCGCTGCATCAAGGACGCCAAGCCGGGGCCGCAGGCCCGCTTCAAGGAGAATCTCGAGCTGTTCTTCGAGGCTGTGCAGCAGCAAACGATGGACCGCGAGGCTGGAGTCGTTCCGGACCTCGAGTCGTACATCGATGTAAGCATGGTATTGCTTTTGACGAGTCGACGCTGAAATATAGGATGGATAGATCCGGCGCGACACCAGCGGTTGCAAACCGTCATTCGACCTCATTGAATATGCCATGGACATCGACCTGCCCGACTTTGTAGTGGAACATCCGGTGATCAAGTCGCTCAATCAAGCTGCGAACGATCTCGTTACGTGAGCAATTTCACTACATGCTCCTCGTTACGAGTGCATACTCAAGAGTGTCTCCGTTATTAGATGGAGCAACGTACGTGTCTTACTGTAGACGACCATCGTCCTTCTCCGGCCGCTGATTCTGGATATAGGATATTTTTTCTTACAATGTTGAACAGTCAAGGGGCGACACCCACAATGTGTGTATACTTCCACTTCATTCAGCGGTGCACAAAGTAACGGTCTTTGCAAGATGATTCCCATTCTCATGGTACATCAAGGCCTCGTCTTGCAGGATGCCATCGACTACGTCGGACAGCTGTGCGCACAAACAATAGACGGCTTTATCGAAAACCAGCAGCGGATTCCTTCGTGGAGTCCCGACATCGACCGAGAAGTTGCACTCTACGTACAAGGATTGCAGGACTGGATTGTCGGCTCTCTGCATTGGAGTTTCATGACCGAGCGGTATTTTGGAAAGCATGGTGCAGAAGTAAAAAGAAATCGAATTGTCAAGCTCTTACCGAAGCGACGAAGTGGTGAAGGTGCATGAGGTAAGTGCCGCTCCTCCTTAAACCAGATTCTACTAAGATCGTCCCTATCCAGAAATTGGTGGATCTTCTTACTTTCCTTCTCGCTCTGTGATTTGTAGATCTTTATTTTCATTCGTTTCCCTCCTATTTTCCTGTCGAAATGACTTCCTAGGTAGCGCTTAGACTCACGCGACGCATTGAACGACTCACCTTACGAGATTTATAAAGAAATATAGTGATTGATAGAATGTAGAGGTGTGACACAACAAGTATTATAATGACGATCATGATATGTGGTACTAATTGCCAAATGTAGGACCTGCTGACAAGTGAGAGACAGGATAGTACTGGTAGCTACTCTCAAAGTTCAGTCATGCAATGATTCTAATCTAGCTGATTTTCTCAATGGCGCTGAGGCGGTGAGGTAAGTGCTTGGGTCTTCTTCTTACCAGAGTGCGGACGCTGAATTTGACAGTTCTGGCGCTGAAGATGCAATGGGAGGCATGGGGATCCAATGGGGAGCGATCGCGAAACAATCTGCCCATGGACACTGGCGCCAAACATCCAACAGACGCGCGAGCGCTGAGCGCTGAGTCACAGCAATGGCGACTATCAAGGTAGATAGACGCAGACGTGCGCAAGATCCACCAAGGCCCAAACAACATATTGAATAAATATAAGGACTCGTACTCACAGAATGACATCCACTGACCTCCCCGCACATCTTTTCCGCCCACCTTCCCGTGCTATCAGCCTGATCGTCTCACGTCACACTGGTAGTGGAAGTGGCCATTATGGGGAACGCGCTCTCAAGCACGGTCTGGAAACTCCCTCAGAGTGGGACATATCGAATTGTCAATGTTCAGTTCGGCACGCCTCTACAACTCCCCACCACGGACAGGAATGCCGAACTTCTTTCTGGTGCCCCGTTCTTGACAGCTGTTGTTCCCGGCAAAGAAAAGGCGCGTCCGACCTGTTCTTGTTACGATTAAATTAATGTACTGATGTATCCCGGTGCAGTTCATCATCGAACGGGACTATAAGGACCGCTACACCATTAAAAGTCTCGAGCACGATACATACCTTGGCCTCCCCGATGCTTACGCAGACGCCTCCGCTATATACATCAAGCCGTTGCAGAACCGCTACTCTTGGTGCCTTGTCCCCGTGGAGCATTCTTCTCGCATGTTCGACACGTCTGGGTCCAAGACCAGACTCTACACGTATAAAATATTTGCCTTCGTGTTACGGCTACCAAACCTGAATGCACGCGCCACAGGATTCGCCCGTTCTTGAAGCCCGAACTCTCTGTGTGCTTGTGCGATGGGACACAGAACACACCGGTTTGTTTGGATTGGACTCGTCGGTCCCGTTGAGCTTATCGTTCATCTACTGCAGGTCTATGCCACGCAGTATCCGAGCGAACTCAGTGAGAGCTGCTTCGCCTTTGAGGTATTGACATCGCCTATCCCGTCGGTGATTTGTTTGGCTGACTAGTATATTCCCTTCCAGTTTAGGCGGTGTGCCGCTTGACACATCGGCTCGTGTGCTGCCAGAAAGCATACCCTCAGGAACTCTGGGACGTTTTTCATTTGCCCATCACGATGGGCTATGCTTCTCGGGTGGATTGCTTTTGTCAACGAACGGTCATTTTTGAGTTTCTTGTTGAGCCGAGGTTGTGGGAACCTGTATGAGATGGACACACACGGAGGTCACCCCAAGTGCGCTGCCCTTCCGATGAGGGAGCAATCTTGTATATTCAAGAGAGAATACGGATCGCTGTGTGTTTATATAGAGATAAAGGTAGCTACCGGGCACGCACAACTCATTTACTGTATTAGTATGAACAATTTATACAACCCTTCCCGCAGAGGAACACTGAGCGCGGCTTAGTCGAAGACTTGTCCGCGATGGTCATTTCCACAGTCATCCGTGCATAGGTAGGGTGATGGGGTATGTTTTATATTTCAATTAGTAAAGTAGGTACGAAGCCGAAACCTGCGGCGAGCGAGTAACTGGTGTTGTGCATCCATGTATACTTATGGGTACCTGCCAAGTAAAGAATGAACATGATTGAAGCGTGCTATAAAATATTCGTGTTCGTGGACGAGAACGTTATAGCTGACAAAGCCTTACAGGCAGGTGATGGTGGCAGGTATTTGAACCAGCCTTCCACTATGCAGCCAGTGCCTTGTCTCAGGCCAGTGCCAGCGTCAACGAACGGAATTCAGATCTGGGCTAAGATGCAGTGGCGTGTCACGCTTTAGCATGTCTCCCTTGTCTTTGAGTGCTGCAGATGTATTGAGCTTCCTTACAGATCCTCTGCACTTCATGTGTCGCTGTCGAAAGTTAATTATTTCTATCGTCGGTGAGCGTTCAGCATCCGCTGAGGTAAAGCAGAGTACGGGCGCAGAGATGTACCGATAAGCCCAGGGGACCTGGCGTGGGCTGTCATGAAAGGAGGATCTGATCAAATAAATGAATGGACGGATTAGGTATCAATATATGAAGCGCGAAGAGCCAGTAAACGCGCCGTGTTATAAGCAGAAAATTAGGCAGTGTAGAGCCGAAATTTGCGGCGAGCGAGTGACTGGTGTTATACGTCCATGCGTACTTATGGCTAGTCGTCAAGCAGAGTATGGGCGTGTGGGAGCGAGCGATCGCAACCTTCATGATCGTGAACGAAAGGACGCTGTAGCCAACGAGGCATTACAGACGGGAAATGGTGGCGATAGGTGTTGTTCTGAGCTGGCTTTGCGAGGTGGAGAGCCGAAGCTCTACACTTCAACGGGCCTAAACCAGATGCCAAAACTGTGAACCTTAGTGCCAGTCATCGGCGAGCAATGGGCAGCGAAATACCTTGAATGTGAAGTGGGGGGAGCGTTCGAATTGGTGGGTAGCATGAACCTGTGCCGGATGAGCGTTTTGACAAGCAAGCACGTTCAAGCGGACGCACTGGCGTATCTTCTTCTCCGTGATCCAAGTGCAGATAAAATTCTGGCTGCAAAAAAGAGCACACTCTGCGGGACGCTTTGTTTCCGATGGAATAATGGTGAGTGCCACATACAAATAGCCGCCATCCTCCGCAGATGAGAGACCAAAGATACCCGCTCGACGACGATATAACAGGATATGTTGAGTGGTCGATGCACTTGTTGGACAAGCGGAGATACACGTCGTACTCAAGACTCTTGATAGTGTAGCGGCCTTCTGAGTCTTGCTCCAAAACGAACTGGAAAAGTGCGTGTCCGAGTTTGTGGATGCACATTGGCAGACCATGGGTACTGGATAATAACAGGACGTGCCTTCTCTCTCTCCGAGATCTGCTTCCTCGAAGATGCCACACCAGTGGTCAATTCCGAATCATCGCGTACATATTGATACTGTAAGGTGTTTTGTAGCGAACATTAATGACCGTGCGGAAGAATAGCCTTGTTCGTAAACTTGCGATGGATTGCAGACAACGCGTAAAGTCTGTTTATTATTTTGGAGCACATGTGCTTGGTATTCTGCGGTGGGTCCGTAGTGGTCTGCCGCCGCGTGGCACACACGCTGCAGGCGACGGCCCTACTCTCGGGCTCCCGTCTTCACTGCAGGATGCCATTTGCCCCTCCGGCGTGATGGATACACTCAACAACCTGACGACTCTCTTCTGGCTGCCCCTCTTGCTCATCCACAATCCTGCGCGTGC
>NW_012133461.1:0-2111 GCF_000313525.1 Fibroporia radiculosa | reverse complement strand
CGGCCGACGATCCGGGCCGGACTTTGTCAACCCCACGTCTAGTTTGACGAAGCTGCAATCAGGGCACCTCGCAAAGCTGCTCTTGCAGCACAGCAGGCGCCTCCCCGCGGAGAAGAGTGCACCGATATTGGCGCACGACGACGTCGACCCTCCGACGGCGACCGTAGTCGACCTCACCGCAACCGTCGCGCAGAACAACGCAGGCGTGACCTGCAGCACTCGGGCGGACGTCGACGCACTCGTGATGATCCCCGTCTTCTTCAATCTGCTCTCTATAATGCGCGCTGGCCAGTATCTTCCTGCTTCCATCTACATCGCCCTCGACTATCTCGTCGCTGCCATCCTGGGCCCCGGGAGCCTCGTGCTTGCCCAGAGGTCCGTGGATCAGACAGAGTCGGCCTCTGCGCCGGGGTGCGCTGTGCTCCTGGATGGCGAGAGCATCGTGATCCTGGTAGGCACCCAGGGCGTCGTCCACGCCGTTACGGAGGGCGGCTTCTACCTTTCTTTTCACGCAGCCAGTGCAGCTGGAGGGATCCTCCCCGACCATCAGCGACGACAGGAGAAACGCGTGCTGTCGGACACTTTGTACGGGATGCTGGAAGGATGTTGCTCGGGCGTACTATGGGCTCTGCTCCTCCGCTCGCTGGCTGTGTATTTCCCACTTGCGGTGTGGCCCACTTTTACTGCAGCCTTCGTGGCGATATCGCTCCAAGCCATTCTCACAGGGGTCTCTGCGCTCGTGATCTCTGATCGATCGCTCCCGTGGCTCCCTGCGTGGCTCCGCTATGCGGAAGCAGACATTTACTTGAGAGTCGGCCGGTTTGTAGGAAAGCTACTCGGGCTATATACTCTGTTTCTCTTCCTTGTCGTCGCGCGAACGACGCTCACCGCTCTTCTCCTGCCCTCAGTGTCGTTCCTCGCACAGTCGCTCCATTTCGCCCTCTTCCCCAAGCTTGTCATGCAATCCCAACATTATCGCATCCGCACCCCAAAGTTTCTCGACGCGCTCGGACATCCCCTAATGAGAAAATGGCAGTTCGACACCCCGGCTGCGATGGCAACGTTCGCATGTCTCATTCTCTGCCACGGTGCATCTCGCCCCGTCAAGACCATCGATGTGCTCGGAATGCTGGAAACGCTGGTCATAGACGAGAGAGATGTTTGGAGAGCGTGGAAGATGCGAGTGGCCGACCGTATCACTCATGAGCAGACGGTTTGCTTTCAGCCTACGATACCTACCTTTAGTGATGAACGTCAGAAACACCTCAAGGAGCTCTTGGATCATGCACAGGCAGGACATGAGGCGTACCGCACGTTCTGCGGTCTGAGTGACGACGCGGTGGCCGGCCATGATATGTCTCCTCCTGATGACGAGGAATTATATTGCGCCAGCCGCGTACCGCTGCCCAGTACAGAGGTCGATGACCACCTTGAAATTTGGTGATGACGCTGGCGACTATATGGCTGCCGATAGCGTCGTTGAGCGATGCAGTTGTCCCCAGCTGCGAATCCGAAGCATTCATAACCATAATCTCGAAAGGGGTTCCCGACTCTCCCAGCAGAACAATGTGTGTACAAGGAGGATATTCTCCGTGGCCACTTTGCGCCACGATCCACCAGATGTGCGGGAGAGGAGAAAGCAAAGATAGTCCTTCCGGCCCTCGAGCTTCCCGACCTCTAGCTCCTCAACTGCGAGGTAATTCACGATGCCCACTGCCCATTCATATCTTTCTGGCTCGTCGAGGGTGGCTTGGATACGGACGGAAGTAAATGTATTTCCCTTGACATGGTTGGGCTTGACAGTGAATACGTGCTCGCTACCCACCCCGCCCACGTTCCTCAGGTCTCCTACGGCGACCATGAGTCGTAGCTGCAGTCCCCTGCGAGACAGGGTGAAGGAGGCGTCTCCGTGCGGCCGCGCCGCGCCTTCGGCGGGGAACCGCGAGAGGTCGATGTCAGGGTAGCACTGCGGGCCCCGGGCGATGGCGTTTGTGCGCCCGTGCGTCGACGGGGGGCCCGCCCACGCGAAGATGCCCCACTCGTCGCATCGCTGGACGATGACCTCCATGAGCCTGTAGAACGCCCAGTCGCCCTCGCCGTACGCGATGGAC
>NW_012133460.1:113029-149717 GCF_000313525.1 Fibroporia radiculosa | reverse complement strand
ACCAGTAGTATTAGGGGTCTGGCTCCTTATGTATAAAGACCAGAGCAATACAGCATAGAGAGCTTAGACTTGTTACTTAGACTTGTTATACTTGTCTACCCTTGTCTACTTACTCATCCTCTACTCTGAGCCTACCAAGCTCTTATAGTCACCAGCCCCCAGCTAGCCTATACAACCTCTACAACAACAAGTGAGTGTTTGGGGTTAGGGTATTGGATCAGTCAAGTATCAAGGTGATACCTTGATAGTAAGCAAGATGAGAAGAAAACTCTCTCTCTCCTACTAGGCTGTAACAGCAACACTTTTGCCCCCTACTGTAAATCAGTAAGTACAGTAGCTATAGTGCTCATATAAAAATGAATAAAATAGGTTAAAAACAAATATAAGAAAAAAGTGGGCTATTCTACAATATGTATATCAAGAATTGCTCAATCAGTAAGGATACTTATAAATCAATATTCTGTAAAATAAGGAACTTATAAGCCTCAGTATCTAATAAAGCTTGAATGAAAGTTTCAGCAGAGTTTCCTGTTACTTTAGTAAAAATTAGTTAAACTTCTTGCTTTTGTAAGTTATTTATTGTCACTTAATCTTGTATTGCAACACAGAAACATAGAGATACCTTGACAGCTTCTGTCACAGAATTCTAAAGTATCTATTCAATCTCAGTATCAAGATAATCTATATCTGATTAGATTAGATATCTTCCTAGTATAGTCAGATGATAGATAGTGATATATAACTAGTTAGGTGGTTGTTCATCATTTGGACAAAGCTATAGAGAATCTCCATCACAAGGGAATATCTCTATTATACTTCTAGAACCACACCAAGCTGTTTAGGTGGTCATTAGTGGAGCTGCTAACTCAACACAAGGTAGAGTTTTCACATGTCAGGTATTCTTAAATAGCCAATGGCATATTTGAAGTATCAGTCAGCCTAAATGTCAGATGTACTACCTAGTAGTGTTAGGGTTTTGATCCCTCATGTATAAATACCAGAGCAATACAGTGTAGAGAGGGCAGCTCAAGTCAAGCCCCCAACTCTTCTAAAAGACAACCCAGCCAACACTGTTCATATCAAATGTAAGTTTTAAGGTTAGGTTTTAGTTTAGTCATCAAGTGTCAGACAATACTTTGACAGCTTCAGTATTATACCTGTTATATTTCTAGTAGAAACCTCCAGTTGAATATCTTCCATCAACATCATCATCCTATAGGTTTAGCTGTCAATCATATATTAGCTATGGCTGTAAGTTGTAGATATTTTTCACAAGCTGAACAACTACAGGATCACCAGTGTTCTAATAAATTATGTATCAATAACTGCCAATCACAATATACTTGGCCAACCTTACCTTGGTCATTTCATCACTGATCTTTACACATGAAGCTCCGTCAACCTCAGCTAGCTTTATAACCATATTCAATGCCTTGCTAGATACTTCTCTACAAGACAGCTTCCTAAAGTCATTTGTCAAGGAGGTGCCAATCCCAAATGATGCTGTAACAATGCATTCATAAAATATTCGCAACACAGAAAAGAAGACATACATATAAATCCAATCTCATCACATTGCTTCTTAAGGGCAATGGCTTTACCAACATCAAGTGCATCAGAAAATATGATAATCTTCTCATGATGGTCAACTCCAAGTGCTTCATATATCTC
Organism: Fibroporia radiculosa; assembly: GCF_000313525.1. NCBI lineage: Eukaryota > Fungi > Basidiomycota > Agaricomycetes > Polyporales > Fibroporiaceae > Fibroporia > Fibroporia radiculosa. Next base: position 148,046 of record NW_012133460.1, on the reverse strand, counting down.
CTTTGCATGTGGAGCATAGACAAAGGGGTCTCCCGAATCTTGCCGAAGTCCCTTCCATCTCCTGGCCATATCCGGGTTTTGGATGAAGTCCTGGACATAGCCAACTTAACCAGAATGTTCGAAATGCCCTTGAATAACGACGCTCACCCGAAAGAAAACCTCAGTGGAAAATGTATCGGTCAAAGCAAGCTGGAGCGCATCCGGATATACGACTTCCCATAAAGACAATGATAGCGCGTTTGCATGTTCATAGCCCTTCAAAGCGCCGACCTGGAGATGAATGAACTCAAATCAAGGATCATGTATACAACAAAGATGAACCTACAGCCATAAACCATTCACTACACAAAGGACGCTCAATCAAATGACATCTACTAGTAATTGATGGATTGTGCATACTGTGCAATAGTACCGATGGGAGGCACGTTGTATTGTCTCGCCAAGTGGACCTAAAACTCGTCAATGAGGAGTCAAAGCAATAGCCTGGCATGCATACATTGCTCGTTCCGAGAACCTTTCCACTACCCTGAACCTCGGTTGAAGCACGAACGAGTGTCCGTACGACAAGATCCTGAACGAAGAATGAACGTCGCCTGCGAGTACCAAACTCGCTGAATACACAACCAGCCGACAACAGTTGCTCCCCTTTGCGGAATGCAGCGGCTGATAAGGAAGATGTGCCTGGATGTGTGCATCATGACATGGAATATGAAAACACTCACCTTCTTGGCCATCATAACTCCAGTCTGTATCAACCAGTTGAAAGTAGAGTTCACTCAAACAGGCCATGAGAGGCACCTCCCAGAGAATCGCCTCGATCCAGGGACCAGCAATCTCCACCTCAACATGTCCCCAGTTACCGTCTTGCGAGACGGGTAAGAAGCGCACACGGACTTGGTCAGGTTTGAATCGATAGGTAGACAGGTATTGCAGATAGTCGGATTTGAAATAGGGGCAGTTCTTTTCCATCCATTCGCGCTCGGATTCAGTCAAGCTAAGCTCAGAGAAATCTTGAATGGGGAAGGTAGTGAGCAGTTAGAATGAGATTGGCAGAGATAGACGCACGAGAGATAGATTCCTTGAAAGCCTCTATGCATTCGTGAGAGAAATATACGTCTTTAGCGCGATGGGTAAAGCGATATGTTGCCTGCACATCCAAGAAATGGCACATTACGGCTTGTTGCATTGTAAACTGCAGACGTAAGGATTGGCACGGATGCACACGAGAAGCGAGAGAGCCTACCTTGTATAAATCAGTGTCTAAAATCGACACGGGCATGACAATACGATTTCCAGACGGCATTGTTGTATGAGGTGATGGAGAAGAGGAAGTAGCGTAGCCCTTCCCGAAAGATGCTATCTTCACGGCGCACTGAACGACAAATCTTGTCCGGCAAGTCGCGCGCTCCTTTCTCTTTTCCTACTGCAGACATATTTCAGCAGGAAGGTTATGGTAAATAAAATCACCCCAACTCACAGAACGGTACTGACGATGCGTCTACTAGGGTTCTAGAGTCGAAATTCTTAACGATGGAGGATACCGTTCAGACGGTCGGCGGCAATACGAGTTGCGCGACATCACCATCGACCTCTCGCAGCAGGGTACCGCAGACGGATCTGCTCTCATGACACACGGCCTCACCCAAGTCCTGGCGACCGTCTTTGGTCCCAGAGAGGCACGCGTTCGGTCCCAGACACTTCACGACAGGGCAGTCATTAACGTAGAGGTCAACGTTTCCCCCTTCAGCACAGGCGAGCGTCGCCGAAGGGGTCGCGCAGACAGGCGTGTGCTCGAGCTCGCCGCGACGATCAAGTCTACATTTGAGCCAGTCGTCCAGACAAATCTTTATCCGCGCTCCCAGATTGATATTTTCCTTCATGTCCTGCAGCAAGATGGCGGTCTTCTGCACGCATGCATCAACGCAACCACTCTTGCGCTCGTTACGGCTGGCATTCCTCTGCTTGATTTCGTGTGCGCCGTCAGTGGAGGTGTACACTCGACGTCTCCGATGCTGGACTTGACCACACTTGAGGAGAACGACCTCCCGAACTTGACGGTGGCTATAATGCCCAAGACCAAAAAAGTGACCCTAGTGACTCTTGATACTCGGCTACACGTCGACCGATTCGCAGAGATCTTCGAACTGGCATGCGTTGCGGGACAGATAATTCACAAAGAAATGAAGCATGCTGTGAAAGAGAGGACTAGCGCATTAGCTACAAGCCTAGGATCAGGAGGGAAACCAGGTGGCGGCGAGAGGGTCGAACAGGACACGGATATGAACTACGTAAATGACATATAATTCTCAGACCTTTTGCCTGCGAGTCTCCTGGATTGATTCAAGGTACAATAAGTTGGGACTGGTACAATGTTTGATAGCTGTTACAGCCTTGGAATCTCGATCCTTCGGAAACACGCCAACCACTTGTCCCCCTGATTCCGCTCCACTTTCTTTCCCTCTTCTGTGCTACTGTAGACAGCATCCAGAATGGCACCTTTGCCTTCCGCGCGAAGAACTTCTTCACTCACGTATTCAAAGAGCGGGAAGGCATCTAGGTGAGCTTTCATCCATTCATGCAAATCACGTACGTCGGTGATGGTATATACAATCCCTCCAGGTCTCAAAACATAAGCGTACTCGGCCAATAAAGTTGGCGAGATGATGCGAGCTTTGTGTTTGCGCGATTTGAAGTGAGGATCAGGAAACAGGAAAAAGAGCGCGGAGAGTGAATGCTTGGGGAAGTAGTTTGGCGTGAATTTCATCGAATTGGCACGAACAATTGATACGTTTTGAAAATGATGTGATGTAGAAGAGGCTGGTGTGGCACGGAGGGCCGCTATGCGGTCTTGCACGTACTGGGACACTTGTACCCGAATCTCCATGCCTGTGTAAAAGTCATGAGATGATGGCTAGTGTCGCAGGATACTTCAGAATGGCAGCGTTGACAGAGGAATCACAAAGAATGCCAGATGTCACCGTGCGGTTCAGAAACACTGACCAAGCATGAGAGTGTCCGGAAACAGAGGAGCGAGAGCAATCAAGAGACCGCCAAAGCCGCAGCCGACATCAGCGAATTCTGGAGTCTTTCCGGATGTGGCGTAGGAGGGAAATAGAGCGGCCCAGTCGAAACCCTGCGGAGAGGCGGGATAGTTGAGGGCATGGTCTGAGAAAGGGTTTGCGTGGGCACGCTGGCGATAGTGTCTTTTCTGGAGACAAAGTGAGAGGGCGAGTGCGACGGCTGGCGGAGGAACACACCTGAGGCAAGAGGGCGTTGTGCTGCTGGGGGGCGTCTGGAGCGGGATGGGAGGATCTTTTACGTTTCGCCATGTTCTAGTGGGCGTCCGCCGTCCAAGATCAGTGAAAGAGACCAACCGCCGACAAAATCCGACGGAGGGCGCACGTGAGAAGGGCCGGAGCATGAGCTCATAAGGTGCGCGCTGGCGTTGGCGGCCAGCTCACGCTTTTCTTCCTTCCCTCATCGTCCCAATCTTCCCCCGACGCCCTGCATGTCTTCCGCGCTTCGTTCCGTCCTCAGGCAGGTCGGTCACAGGTCTCCTTGAATCGTGGTCACATGCGCTTGCTCATCGCCCTCTTTCTAGTCCCGCCGGAGCCCCTTCGCACGCCAGGCCAGGCTTGCCTCGACTTCTGCCAAACAAGTCTCTCTCAAGGACAGAGTCGCTGAGCTCATCCCCGCAGAGATTGAAAATGTGTGTTTTATTCTGTCCTCAGGCACGCCATGCTGATTGTCTCTTGATCGACACAGGTAAAAGCCACGCGGGCCGAGCATGGAAAGAAGACCTTCGGCCCTGTTCTTGTAGATCAGCTATACGGGTGTGCTTCATGTTGTGCTCTCGGTTTATTGAGGCGGCTGACTTGATATAATTAGCGGGATGCGTGGCATGCCGGCCCTCATCTGGGACGGCTCTGTCCTCGATGCAGGTATGCTGCGTATCCTGAAGTTTTAGATATCGCGGGTTGATCTTCATTCACAGAGGAGGGTATCCGCTTCCGGGGCAAGACGATTCCCGAGTGCCAGGAGCTTCTTCCCAAGGCCCCCGGCGGGTCTGAACCACTCCCAGAAGCGCTCTTTTGGCTTCTTCTCACCGGCGAAGCTCCCACGCAAGAGCAAGTCACTGCCTTGTCCAGGGATTGGGCGGCTCGTGCAGCCATCCCCGAGTTCGTTGAAGAACTTCTTGACAGATGTCCCCCTACTCTCCATCCTATGAGCCAATTCAGTTTGGCTGTCACTGCGGTACGTTCCAATACGCTATCTTAGAGTAGACATGGCCTTATTTTTGATTACAGTTAAACCATGATTCGGCGTTCGCGAAAGCCTACGCAGAGGGTATTCCCAAGAAGGAATACTGGAAGCCGGTATTCGAAGACTGCATGGATCTGTGCGTCCTGGTTTTCGCGAATGCCATTATCATATTGAATCCTTCGTATAGCATCGCTAAGCTCCCGAATATCGCTGGGCGCATCTATCGCAATGTCTACGGCCAGGGCAAGCTTCCCACCATTGATCTCGAGAGGGACTATTCCTGGAACCTATCCACTCTTCTTGGCTTTGGAGATAACGCCAATTTCGTTGAGCTCATGAGGTTGTACCTCACCATTCACAGGTTATTGCGTTGCTGTATTTTCCTCTTTCATTCGAAGCTCATTCCTATCCAGTGACCACGAAGGTGGCAATGTCTCCGCTCACACGGGAAAGCTTGTTGGCTCTGCCCTCTCTGATCCCTTCCTTGCGTTCGGTGCTTCCCTGAATGGTCTCGCTGGTCCTCTCCACGGTCTCGCTAACCAGGAGGTTCTTCTCTGGCTGCGCAAGATGCAATCCAAGATTGGAGAGAACGCTAGCGATGAAGCGGTCAGGGAGTACGTGTGGTCGACTCTCCAAGGTGGCCAGGTCGTTCCTGGATATGGTCATGCAGTTCTTAGGAAGACTGATCCTCGATATACTGCTCAACGTGAATTTGCTCTCAAGCATCTCCCTAACGACCCGCTCTTCAAGCTGGTTGGTCAGGTGTATCAGATTGTTCCTGACATTCTCCTTGCGGTTCGTAGAATGGTCTGAAGAACTGCTTCGTTGCTAAATGTTCTTGAATGAGCAGGCAGGCAAGGCGAAGAACCCGTGGCCCAATGTAGATGCCCACTCAGGCGTCCTCTTAACACACTACGGCTTAACCCAAATGCAGTTCTATACCGTCCTCTTCGGTGTCTCCCGTGCCTTTGGTGTGGCTGCTCAGCTCATCTGGGATCGTGCCCTTGGTGCTCGTAAGTAGAATACGTAAAATTCTCTTCTACCACATACTAATAAGTTGGATGATAGCCCTTGAACGACCAAAGTCGTATTCGACAGCAGCTATTCAGAAGATGTTCAAAGACAAGCAATAAATAGCCTTTGGGCAGCGTTACAACGATAGACTGGGAAAAGTATGGATGTTGATGACTTGGGGTTGAAGCGGTTAGAATACCATACTTGTTGGTGTATTGTGCTATCTTCCGCTATGATTAGTTACGTAATGATAATGGATGAGTATGACGCCGTGATGAGCTGTACATAATGGTTTGGTTCGATCTCGTATGCGGTCTTGCTGCGCTGTTTCTGTCGTTGCTTTCTTTCGTTTGCCCAATTCCTGTTTCAGCTATCAAGTTCTACCATGGCGGATGTTCGCGCTCTGCTCAAAGCTAAGCGGCAAGAAGTTCGAATTAATCACCCCTTAGCATCATACAGCGGAAGTGGACAGCTGCGGTGTATCGCATGTGGTATCATTATCAAGGAGGGAACGGCATGGAACGGTCATATAGGTAGCAAAGCACATCGTATGAACGCTGCCCGCCTCAGAGAGGAAGAGCGCCAACAAGAGCTGCGAAGAGAGACAGAGTTACAGCAACAGAAACGCTCGATGGACGAAGTGGATGCTGATACGAGCGATGAAGAACTGCAGCCCAAGAGACGGAGAGTCGAGGATGCCGAAGGGTCACCTTCTGCAGGGGCACCACCTCTCGCTCCAAATGGCGAGCCCCGGTCAGCATTCCCAGCGGATTTCTTCTCTGACGCATCTCGAGCACCTCCCCCACCGTCGTCGGACGATGGATCAGAAGATATTGAAGTGGGCGGCCCTCCTGCTCCTCGGTCTACGAGTGCGGCGGCCACTGCGATTGATAAGGAGTGGGAAGAATTTCAGGCCGCACTCATTGAAGTCCCCGATGCACGAGAGGCATACAAGCGGGCTACAGTCTTTGCCGAGCCCGTGTTGGTATCTGAAATTCCGGAGGGTTTTCCCCCTCCAAGTGGGCAAGCCGATGGAGCTGGCGAGCAAAAGGACCCATCAGACGAGGCCGCAGTGAGACGACGGAAGGAGCAGGAAGAGAGAGAGCTAATCATGGATCGTCTCATGGACGAGGAGCAGGCGCAAGAGGAGGCCGATGCGAAGGTTGTCGTGCTGAAAAATAAGCTGGATGCATTGAAGAAACATCGGGAGGCGGCTCGTGCAGCGAAAAGGCAGAAAGGTTCGCGATAGTTGGGTAATGTGCGACATGGTTACGAGCATACTAATTGTAAGTTCAAATCTATACAACATACTCTCAGAGGCGCTAAGTGACAGCAGGGCCCTCTTCTCATCTCCTCCATCACCAACTATGATTTTGATGGTACCAACTGAGTTGTGTCTTCATTCTCATCCACCTTGTCATCCATCCACGATGTCCAATCCAACCCTCGCTTACAAAACATCATTGTCCCCAAAATGACCGGCAGATACCAGAGACAGTGGTAGAATAGACGGCGTGCTTGCTTCTCGCCGTTCGACCGCCAAAATGTCCATGCCGCTTCCGCAACGATTAGGTTCGGTACCAAGCTGACGAGAGAGAAGGTCCACGTTGTCAGCCCAGACAAGGGAATTAAAATTGAACATATGGGGAAGAAGAGGAGTGTGTGCCGGAGGGAGACTAGGGCATTCTTCGCGGGAGAGAGGACGCAGAGCATGCGATATCCCGCCTGCGCGTATGATTCTCGGAGTAGATGCGAGAGTGAGTTGAAATGGGGGAATTGCCAACCGAAGAGCAGCGCAAAGAGTGCAAGCGGCGCAAGTGAGTTGTCAACGAGGTGTTCAACAGGCACCGAGGAAAGGAAGGAGGGGAGGTAGAGATCTAACTGTGTGGTTGGGAGTAGATTCCCGCCGCATGCCGTCCATCCCATTAGTGGAGGGATAGCACCCACTATGGCGCCAACCCAAGTGTTGAGTATGCTCTTGCGCTTGAGCCATGTATATGCTCCCGCATACAATGCTATATTGACAAAGCCGAGACACGCAGTGGTAGGGTTCGCCATAGTCCACAAGATGACAGGACCTGTGATCCCTGTGACGGCAGCGAAACCGGCAGCATGAAGCGGACTAATTGCTCGTCGTACCAAGGGACGCATACGTGTACGGGACATTTGGGCGTCGAAGGGGACCTCCTGTATTTGGTTCAGGGTGTTAGCGGAGGCTGAACAGAGTGTGGTGCCGATGGCGGTGGACAGAAGAACGGGTAATGTGGTAGGCAATGGACATAGTGCTACGCCTGACATTGTAGTCAGTACAACCAAGGCGGTTAGGCGGCCTTTAGACAGTTGAGTGTAGATCTTCAGAAGACGACGAGGAGTGAGCACTTCCGTCTGGCGGTAACCCCGTGCCATTGCTTGAGGATGCTGGGATGCATCAATAACCGAGCCTGTCTGCGTTATAGGAATTGGTGAGGTTGCACTGTCGGATTGTGACCGCCGAGAAGAGCCGGAGTTGGTCCATCTGTTATTGTGGAAGAAGAACCAGGCAAAATTGACTGGCTTGCTTGCGGCCAAAGTCGAGGTCAGTCGGTACGAGATGGGCCTAGGTGCACGTCGCACATTTGGTGTGCAATGTCGGCAAGCCCTGCCTATGAGAGAAGAGCTTAGAGCAGTCATTAAGCCCTACTTTGATAATTTGTCATGTTTGAATCGTTGTCTATAACATAGATGGGGGACTTACCGTCTGGAGTCAGCTCGACCGCTGGCTCCACTGACAAGTGACACTCAAGTGACTGACTTCAGCTCGGTCGCGCGAAATTCCCACACCTCCTTGTTGCTCTCTCCCACTCTCGCGCCCAAATTCGTGTCCTGCGCGGCCTCACGCACAGCGAACAATCGCCTCACTTTCCCTCGCTGTCGTATTTTTATTGTGCACCGTCGTCTTCTGCTTTTACCATATCAATTCTAGCCGTGATCTAAGCCCGTCTTCTTCTCCACAACCATGCCAGGCACTCACCTACTGCCACCCAATTTGCTCAAACTCTTCGCGCCACGTCCACCCCTTCCATATACACGACCCTTGGACAGAGATATCGACCGAGTGAGGAAGAAACATGTTAATGGCGTCGCACAACTCTTGGCCCGTCTCAGGGAAGACAAGACGCAGGGCATGATTGAGTCGGGAGGAAGCGAAGGCATGGAGGAAGGCGAGGAGCCTGCCTTCACGTATGCGGAGGAGACTAAGCGAGCCATTCGAAGGGATGAACGAAAGGCAAAAAAGACAGAGGAATTCAAAATTGCCAAGGAGATATGTGCGCAGTCTGTTCATACACCTACGTAACCCACGCACTCATGATTCATTGCAGACAAGCCTGCGGATGATGCAGAGGCAGTGGGCGATCCTTTCAAGACTCTCTTTATTGCCCGTCTGGTGCATTTACCCCCACTCGTAGTCTGACGTCGTGCTGACCTTGACTTTGTTCACTCGTTTACAGCATAAAAGCGCCACCGACAGCGATCTTCGGCGAGAATTCGAAGGATTTGGAAGCATTGAACGAGTAAGAATCGTTCGGGACAAAAGGGGCCGCAGCAGGGGCTACGCATTCATTGTATTCGAACGCGAACGCGACATGAAGGGTACGTTTTTCGCTTATATAGCCCGACATACTAACTAAACAGGACGTGATACGTCCTTCCATTTTCGTAGCCGCTTACAAGGAATCGGACCGCCTGCACATCATGGGAAAGCGTGTGTTAGTCGACGTTGAACGAGGAAGGACGGTGAGAGGATGGAAGCCCCGTCGCTTGGGCGGAGGCTTGGGAGGTAGGCCCAAGCCGGAGGCTCCGGCGCCCTTCGTGAGTGCACCAAGAGGAGGCTTCCGCGGTGGATTCCGTGGCGGCGACCGAGGTGGCGACCGAGGTGGGTTCCGTGGAGGCCGTGGAGGCGGATTCCGAGGAGGTGGAGGGCACGGAGGTGGCGGAGGCGGAGGCGGATTCCGAGGCGGGAGAGAAGACTTTGGAGGGGGTGGGAGAGGTGGTTTCAGGTATGGAGACCGCATTCACCGACGTGCGCTTGGGACTCACTTCACTTGTAGGGGTCGTGGTGGCGGTATTGGCTTCCAAAGCGGCGGAGGATTTGGCGATCACGGCGCGAATGCGTATGGTGGCCCCCAAAATGGTCCGAACGGTCCTGGCGGATTTGGAGGTCCTGGCGGTGGGTATGGAGGTCCAGGTGGGTATGGTCCACCGGGTGGTGGATTCGGTGGAGGCGGAGGTGGAGGTGGGTATCGAGGCGATCTCAAGCGGGAAGGAGGTCCTGGGGGATACGACGACCGAGAATCAAAACGTCCTCGCTACTAGAGCGGTCCGGTTGTGCTTTCAAGGGACGTTTATATTTTTCGGTAACGTGAAGGTGATTGTAGCTCCTGCTTGCCTTGCACATGGGCTTGTCAGAGACTGTTTGCATTCTTCTGTGTCTACTCATTTATGTCCGTGGGCTGTTCTCGCAGTCCCACATGTTTGCGTAAGTATAGTGTTCCGTATCATTGTATTGTCATCACAGGTAATCGAGGCAAGTATGTACGATGCCGTATTTTTCGGACGTTCATCTTTGCAGCTCAACAGCCCAGGGCATCTGACACGAGAGTCGTAGACTCTGGAAGTTGTATGTTTCATGTGTGTCCGCCGTAGTAATGCGCTGTGTACCCTCTACATGAATGACCATACGATAATCCAGCCATCTGGTAAGTGTGAAATATGTGTTAAGCGACACCCAGTCAGTGCTAGTTTGAACTTTTTTCGCTTGTGGTCCGGGCTAGCTCTGCTTATGATTTTCGGGTCAGATCTAGAAGCATTTATTGATTGGGCCGACTTTAATATCTATTTAGGAACTCGGTTGACGTCCTAATAGCTAATAGCTATGGGGTTGGCTGGAAGCCCCACCTCGATAACCATCCTGATCATTAATAATTACCTTGTTCTTGAACGTGGTTCGTACCCAATTTGTGTTTGATGTATGACAAGCATTTGCTGCGTTTATACAGCCTTAAAAGAAAGGCAGTTAAACATCTTATAGGGCCTAATGGAAACGAGTCAGTATGGTTGTTAGATATCGGTTTTCTGCAACCAAGTCGGTTATCTATATCCCGCCAGACGGCCTCAAGAAGTTGTGCGTACGAGACTCGAGCCTAAGGGAATGTACCGCGCAGCTGCCCTATTAGTGACTTGGCAAGGCCGATAAGTGAGCCCCATAGTATTAGCTGGCCTTGGCCGCTCGACCAGCCTGGATGGCACTGTTCGGTCTCTGCTGGTATTCTTACAGCCGCCCGCAGCAACAAGTACCTCCTCGACATCCCAGCACCGGGTCATCGGTCACTCGTCAACACCTCAGCCTGTCGGAGATTTACGACGCTCTTCGCAATCAAAAGTAAGCACCCAACTTCTAGCCCTCGGCCGCAATAGCCATCCGCTAGCGGCCAGCAACACCGACTTCACTACTTAATACGAAGCTCTCGGGCTGAGTTGTGGACGAATCAGTGCGTATCAGTCATCAAAAGTCACCGTCAGGTTGCTCATGGACAGTGTTTTAAATCACTTTTAGACCGCAGTGCCGTAGTGCCACTAGATTTTGAGGTACTCCTCGGAGCGCGGAGTTGCCCAGCCTGCTGGCGGGATGCGAGGTGACTTGTGTGGTTGAGATCAGAGTGGATTGACATTCTTCTTTGGGCTCCAGCAGCTTGTTGATCACCTCGGACTGATTCTTCCCGCAAATCCCTATTCTTCCGCTGTTTTTTTAGCCTGTTCCAGGCCAAAACCTGGAGGAAGCACGCGGCCCACCTCCCCGCTACTGGCTGATTTGTAGACGCCCCCATATGCTCCCGCGTCGGTGCCGGCGTCGGCGGGGATTGTCCTTAGTGTTTGGCACTCCTCCTCGTCGCCCCCTTCTGCCTCCGTCTCCGGACGCACGCAAATTCCGTCGACCCCTCCCCCCGATCCGTATAAACTTCCAATCTCAGCGCCGCCCCTCCGCCGACCGGAGTAATCCGATGTCCTGCCCGTTGCTGTTTGCGATCAGGTACGCGGGTACCGTCAAAGGTGAAGGTGAAGGGGAATGGCTGTGCATATTTTTGAGCACATGTCTGTTTCTTTCTGACCTCTCTGCTGATGCACGGGATGCCGACTATCTCATTCCATTTTGTCTCGAGTGCCAAAAAGGTGGAGGATCTAGGCGAAAATTCTTTGGTTCTCGCGCTCGACTCGAGAAAGGCACCGTGAGACTCGGTGAATCTGGGTAGCCGGAGGAAGACTTTCGCCGTGGTTTGATTGCCATCAGAGAGAACATGGCTTCTTTGTAAACGTAAGTGTGACCTGTTCCTTCGCGTGGTCGACGGCTGCCGAGCGTTGAAACAGCCAAAACGTCCTTAACCTTGGCTCTTGGGGTTGCTAAGTACATGCGCCACCTAGATCCATGATCGTGATCACTGACCCTGTCGGGATCTCCCTGCAGCATCGACTCCCGATTTTTCTGCATCGAGGTGCTCTAAAGCAGCATGCCTATCTTACCCTTTCTCCTCTCTTCATCTCATCCCCCACCACTTTCTTGCATCCCTCCAAAGGATTCTCCGATTCAGATCCGGAATCTGCTCCTCTCGGTGGACACTCGTGCACTTCGTCGACAACTTGAATAGCATCACACTTTAGCGTTCGACAATTTGGACCATGGTTTGTGAGTGCCATCATCCATTCACCAAATTCGCACCAGTCAATCGATCCTAACCCATTCGAACACGTTCAGCATACTCAGCGTCTTCGAGGCAGGAAAGCCCAGCCGATTCCCCCGCGTCCTCTCCCGCTATAGACTCGGCTTCGAGTGGCGTAGACGAATCCTGGGAGCAGGATTGCTCATCATCGACCTCCGCACATCAAACGCCACCTTCAGCGCCTCGAGATCGACCCTCACTCACTGCCGACCTCAAAGAGAAACGAAAGCGATCTCGCGTGACACCTCAACAACTCGTGCAGCTTGAGCAATCCTTTGCTGCCGATCGAAGCCCGACAGCTGCAAGGCGAAAAGAAATAAGCAAGCTACTTGGGATGAACGAGAGGCAGACACAGATTTGGTTCCAGAACAGGTGACTCGCCATTATTTTTGTCGTTGACAGAACCAGGGCTGACTTCTTTGTTCAGGCGAGCAAAAGCTAAGTTGCAGGAGATGGGTGCCAAGGCCCCTGGCGGTCCAATGCACGGCTTACTTGACGTTCTACCCGGACAAATCAGCGATGCCAATCACCGCACACTCATCAACGAGGACGGACGTGAGTGCTCAGCATCTCCTAGTAGTTATACCTTTGTGCCAACTGTCTTGCTTTTCTTCAGCTATCTGTATCATGCCCTGTACCGACTTAACCGTCGGAACGTGGAAGCGTATGGCAATGGCCCCGGACGATTTGGTCGCTTATGTTTCCGAAGCCAAGCAGCGCTTCAGTTGGTTCATCCAATGCGAGGGCACTAGCTTCAAAATGAATGTCCCATTTAGCACTGTCATTGACACCAAAGTCTCCCACCTATCTGCGGATATGGTCCTGGCTTCGATCATACTCTCACATCCTCCTCAATTTTTCGCCAAGTCGGCACGGCCTGCAGCCGTCAACGCAGGGCCATCAGAGTGGAAAAGATGTGCCGATTGGACCGAAGACATGCAAGCCACGAAAGTGATGCGTCACGATCTGGTCGCTCTAGCGGGCCCATTGTATCAAGCATTGGGTGTCTTTAACTTTGTCAGGTCGAGCTTTGAAGGCGGTTCGGCACCAGCAGAGCAACACCTTTCGCGCGACGCAGGCCACCAACGCATTGCCGAGCGAAAGCCACAGTCTCCACGTACATTCATTACTCATGCAGCGGGTTGGCACGACTCGCCGCGGAACTCTGCAGCTAGCGATGTTTACCCTCTATCCCACTCGCCGGACTATGTATATAACGCCCCTTCAGCTCAGCTTACGCCCCCCCAAGGTCTGACGGATGAAGTCGTGCCATATTGGGGTAGTCCTGCTGATGCGTCCTCGGGTATGCCGATCCAACAAGCACGGCATTCCACCGCCCCGTCCTATTTTTCCGCAGCAACATCATCCCCCCATGCCCCATCGTCGATGTCAGCATATAACGCACGTTACAGCGCTCAGGACTACGAGACTCGCTCCTTCTCCGACTCGCCGCCATTGTTCTCTGGTTCTAGCGGTCTCTCATCCGCATCCACGTCGCCTTCCTCGTTCCCGTCCCCGGAAAATACCCGAGCGGCTAACCTCGCGCTGGATTGGGACAATGGCGCGGGCCCGCGAGTTAGCTCGTCGCAGGTAGGGCACCAGGGCGGCACCGCGATGAACCTTACGGATCCCCGCGGCATGAGCGTATCCGCCATCACTCATCATCAGACTAGTGCACAAGTCAAGCGACCGTTCTGAGACCACCGCGAGAGTCGCACCCTAAACTAATATTTGATCTATGTAGGCATCTTTTCACGTCGCTGTACTACTGCATGTACTCTCATTGTCTAGCCTTGTCTGTAATACTGTAGGTAATCGCGTTCGCTCATACTCGCCGGGCTTTTCCTATCTCTCTCATATGTGACATGCATAGAACGACTTGGTCGACATTTTGTGATGGACTGAAGCTTTTCTCTTATCACTATAATATATATAAATGCAATCATGTTCATCGTTGACGTCCAGGATCAATTGTATCATAGCACATTTATTGTATCTCCTTGGGCACTGAGCATCTTGAAAGTCGAGCACTTGTAATGTAGTGTACAGTTACTTTGCGAATAGAGCGTGCTACCAAAATACAAAGTGACGCGCCCGAAAATTGCCAACTCAAAGTTGGCTCCATACCACACTTATCGGAATCGAGCTTCGATATAACTCAGCGCATGGAGCGACCACTAAACGGATACATAGTTAATCAATCATCTCGCACGAACAACGCAGAGTTGCTCACCTTGCGGTCTTTCTGTCCACAACAGCTACCTCTGTCTTGGCTCTGTTCAGCACTTTCTGGAACTCGCTGACACGATGGCGCATACGCGAGTGCATGTAGGCCTTGCTACATTTGATGTGGTAGTGCAAGTAGTCTCGGAAGAGCTGTATGTGGCTAATACTGGCAGATGCGACAGATGGATTGGCAAAATGGCGGGGAAAGAGGACGAAAGTAACGTAGCCAACATCCTCTGAGACAGTGAGGCCAGGTAAATGTCTGATTTCGAGTGGCGGGTCGCGCGTAGTATATAATACCTGTGGCGCGCTTTGAATTGTGGGCAATCGTCTTGCATCTACGAATTCCTGGAAGACACGTCGTTAGGTTTCGGATGCGACTATATGATGGAAAGACTAACCTGTAGGAACACCTTGCCAAAGATTCGATCGGTCTCTTCCCTGAACATCGTAGAGAATATGACGGTCACGCGATCAGGCGAGGCTTGTACGTAAATCACTTCTTCATCGCGGTAGTGGAGAGCCATAAGTTCTCCTTGTCCGCCGCCCGCAGCGTCTAACTGTTTCTGCGCCGCGAAGGCAACCTCGAATGGCGCAGCTAATGCATTGCGTTTCAGCAGTGCAAGCGACTTGATATAGGTATCCCGCTCCTCTGCGATAGCGGGTCATCAACAGTTATAAGAGTCAGATCACAGCAATAGAGAATAGAATACCCACCCCCCTCAGGAGGTACTTTTTCCAAGTCGATCTCCAGGCTGACATTATATTCAGGCTCAGGCTGGGCCTTCACCAGTCCTCCATACTCGCGATTAAGGATGCTTTCGACACCATACTTGACAAGTTCGTTCCAGCAGCGGATATTCATGGATAGCAAGAGGACAGTCTTGCGCTCCGGTGTAGAGAGGTGGAAGCGGACCCCGTCAAAATCGACGAACTGGACATCTAAACTGCTGGGTCTAGCGATCGCATATATGAGAATACGTTCAGAATGCGGCAGGATATAAAGTACTGACTTGATGCACTTCTCCGCCAGTGTCGTCTGGATAATGTAGTTATGAGACTAGCCACATGACGATTCTTAGCACGCTCAAGTCTGATGACATCGTCTGCGGATTTGAATACCTCGAGTAATATCATTTCTTCGATAGTCCGTTCAGGGAGTCTTAGAACAAGAGGCTGAGGATTCTAGTAAGATGCGATGCGCCTGCACTTGGCCCGCACTGCGGCATAGCCAGCGCTAAATGGGCTGTCATTCCGCTATTACGTAATGACTTAACTATGCAATCAGCCGGGCTCGTGCCCGACGAAAGACTACATACTGTGTGCAGCGAGAGGATAGTGGTGGATGAAGCTGCAACAATTCTATGGTTTTTTGGAAATATTTTTTGTGTATCTTGGATCGAAAGTTTGAACGGAGGTCAACAGCGGACGGAGTGGCCGAGGAACGGGCGTAAGCAGGGCGTGAGAGTCAAGGCGGCTTGAGAAATTTGGTCATATCCACAAGTTCGTCTCTGCGATCTCCTCGTCGAAGTTGCGCGATACAAAACGCCTCAGATCTGATATATCCATCATGGGTACGCACTATTCTTCTGCGCATGCGCTACACTACTACTACTGATCATGTTCTTCTGCATAGCGCCCAAGAAAGCACAGAAAATGTCCCTGAACGAGTTTCTGGGTGATAGCAGTGAGCAGATCGAGTTTGAAGTGGCGTAAATGCAGGTCGTCATATATCGTTTGTAGCCTTAGGCTCGTGGGCCGACGAAATGGATGCTATCCCAACAGCCCGTAAGGTGTTCAGCTTCTGATGTAGTAACGACGGACTGACATCAGCTACAGCCAGAGCTGATGGCGACATGGGACGCCCTTCTGATCGAAGGAGGGATGACTTTATGTCTTCCCGCTGTGAGTATTAGCCGTTCGCGAAGGTACTTTGGCGAAACTAACGACCAAGTGAACGAACGGCAGCCGATCGCGGTCCTCTGCCTCCACGTGAAGACCTTCCATTGCCCACTGAACCTCCGTTCACGGCTTTCATCGGGAATTTGGCCTTCGATTTGACCGAGACTGAACTAGAGGACTTCTTCAATGCGGCAACCGTGCGTGCTAGACTTGTTGTGGACTGTTAGCTGTGATCATCCAATTAGCTTGGCCACAGATCAAATCCGTGAAAATCATCCGAGACAGAGATGACAAGCCCAAAGGCTTCGGATACATCGAATTCACTGATCTGGATAGCCTGAAAGAAGCTCTGAACAAGACCAACTCTGTACGTGTATCAGACTTCGAAGGTGTAAGACATTGCTTATGCCAACCTGCAGAACCTCGCTGGACGTGCGATCCGTGTGAGTGTAGCCGAGCCTCGTAAGTTTCACTTGTCCTTACAGATAAAGTACGCCTTTAACCATTTTCATAGCCAAAGAACGGTCCGGGTTTGGCGGTAGTGGCTTCGATGATGACGCAAAGTTCGCCGGAAATTGGAGGCGAGATGGCCCGCTCCCTGATCTTCCTGCTCGCGATGCACCTCGGAGACGATTCGAGGGATCTCCTTCCGTGCGCGAACCTGCTTTGCCCTCTGTGTCCGATTCGGCTTCCGACTGGCGTTCAGCTACTCGAGGTCCAGCCCGTCAGTCGACTGCTGATTCGGACGTGGTCGCACCGTCCTTCAAGCGCCGCTCCACCTTCCGAGAGGATGGCCCTCCGGGTGCGCCCTCTGCAGCCGATACGGCTGAATCATGGGCGAGAGGCAGTAAGTTCCAGCCTAGTGAAGGTCCTGGAAACCGTTTGGGGGGAGCGCGTAGTCGTGGGGATATGGGGCCTCCTCGGGATGCCCCTAGCCCACCAGAAGAGAGCGACTGGCGCAGGCCCCGAGCTATCTCGCGAAATAGCACATCGCGTAAGTTCATGTTCATTCTCTACTCTGAGCAAGTGAAGATTCTCACGATATCTGTTCGATCGCAGCGAGCAATTCTACGCCTCCGACGCCGCAGATGAATCGTCGCAAACTCGAACTGTTGCCTCGTTCGAGCGGCACTTCCACCACCCCCTCTCCTTTAGCATCGCCTAATCCCGCCGTAACCTCGAGTACACCGCGTTCGAACCCCTTTGGTGCTGCCAAGTACGGTTTCTCTTTCGGTATTACATCATGTTTCTCACTGAATTTCTCAGACCGGTAGATGTTTCAGCGAAGGAAAGCGCCGTCGCCGAGCGGCTAGAAAAGGATCGTGAAACGACCAAAGAGCGCGTCGCGCATACCATGTCACGAACATCTTCGCGGACTGCCTCCCAGCGCGATCAGTTCGGGTCGCGGAACACATCTTCGACACCTGTTGGTAGCCCAGTATCCCCTACCACTGATAGCCAAAGCGGGTACAAGAGCCCCTCCGCGGCTGCCAACGTACGACCGTCCTTCAGCTTTGCGAACGCTGCCGCTGCCGCGCAGAAAGGGTCCTCGGGAGAGGACGACGATGTGGATAATGTTGCCGAGAGAATTGACGAAGTCCAGATCTAGGGCGAGCATTTTTTAAAGTCTTCATTGTCGAGCAAAAATCACGGCGGATTGCTCGTATTGTGCAATTATCGTCGTTGTCTGGTCCCTGGCTCAAAATGCGGCGGTGTCCTGTGTTTATTGATTTTGAATTTACTCCCTGATCCCTGCATTGGCGCTAGTCTTGTGCCAGGTAATTTTTATGTTTTGTACGTACATGATGGAACCTGTCAACTTCTTGCTGTCCCACAATTATCTTGACTCATCAGTGGCTCACAATTTTCCTCTCAGTGACTTATGCTTATAAGTTTAAAATATGATGCTATACCAAGTGATTGGTACTTCTGAGTTAAACATAGGTTTGGACATTGCTAGCAATACGGTGCCATTGATACCCTTGGCTTAGCATCTCAAATGGACCAATGTTCATTTAATGGCGTTGAAGGCTTTACTAGTCTATTCCACCAACAGCGTCTACAATTCGAGGGTGACCAACCAGCTCACGGCTCCAGCGAAGCAGGGAACGTGCCGCTCTCTCGCTGCTCATCCCACTTAGTGGTCTGTACCGAGGGAATGTTCAGATATGACCTCGACAAATTCGAAGATGGTTCACTTACCCATTCGTCTATAGGAAGGACGGTACGTTAAGGAGACTACATATATTTGAAAAACAACAACACTCACTTGGGCAAAGCGAGTTGTACGCCCGCTTGAACTGCTTGCAGGGTGCGAAGTCCTCACCCTTGGCGGCGATACACTTGAAATAGTCGGTGTAGTTCTGGAAGCTACCAGGTAGACGTGTCAGTAATGCCTACCGACAACCACCAGATACTGTGGACTGTACCAATGCCACGTCTGGTTCGTATTAGGGAACCGGGCTGTTTTATGAGGGCCAGTTTAGGAGGTGGGAGATAAATAGGGAGCCATGTCACAGGAACGAACCGTCGAAGCCAGCGGTTTGCAAAACGTATTTACTGTGGAAGAATTGAGAAAATGGATAGACAACGGGGCTATCTTGGAGTCCAAACGAACCTGGAAAGATCAGACATTGCAGAAGAGTAGGTCAATTGGTTGGAGGGAAGGAGAGCAAGATGTCCACTGGGCGACAGGATGAACTCGGGAAGTGATGGGAGAGGCCGAACTCGTGCGGACTCGCTCATTCTCGGCCCAAGCGCCCCGGCCTTAACCGTCTCTCCCGCTAACGCCGTTCGCATTCCTCGCACATACCTCCCTTAATACTGTGTTTCTGCTCTTTGGTCTAAATACGACCGTTCAGTATGGATGCGCTGAAGGCAGAGATTGCAAATAAGCGGAAGGTGTTTGAGGCGGAGCCAATCCTCTCAAGGCCAACAAAGTACATGCGTCGAGGCGACATCGAGCGTCTCAAGGAAGAGAATGAGCGCAAGGAGAGGGAAGAGAAGGAGACAAGAGAGAGAGAAGAACAGGAAAAGCAATTGGAGGAGCGAAGGAGAAGTTCGGCGAAAGTGAGCATTCGTTTAACCTACTCTCTCGACCTCAGTTGTGGCTTATACGTGACTCGAGAACAGGCTTCGTTTTCCCGCACAGACACTGGTTCACCCTTCCCGGATGGCATAAGTGATAGCGCATCTCCTGCCCCTGAATCCTCTTTCAACATCTCGAACGAAGAAACCATCCGCCGCCTGAGGGCTAAAGGGCAACCAATCCGTCTGTTTGGAGAATTTGACAAAGACCGGCGGTTGCGTCTCCGTGCTTTGGAGCTTATTGAAGAGAAGAACCACGAACGCCAAGGCGGACAGAATGACTTCAAAAAGGCCTTGGAGGACGTAGAGAACGTCGAAAGGCTTCTGAGGGACAAGCGTGCGCAAGAAGAGGCCAAGGACAAGGGCAAGAAGAAAGAAAGCAAGGACGGCGGTGCTGACAACCGGGAAGTTCTTGACCTTGGACTCGTCAAGACAGACCCAGACAAGTTGTACCCGATAATTTACTACGCTTTGAAGAGAACTTTGAAGGAATGGGAAGAATGGATGGGCGAACGGCCTGGTGTGGCATTCTTTTCCCTCGATTCATATTGCCCCATCTCATTACTGCCTCTGTCCCTGCTCCTACTGGCAGAACATGTAAAGCGGACAACCCAGGGGAAGCTAGCGTCTGCCACACAACGACAGTCTGCAGAATATCTCAAACCACTTTTCAAGTTGCTCCGTTCGAGGGTGTGTTTTCAGATTTCTTCGTTCATTCTTTCTCCTGACCTGATTTACAGTCTCTTCCCCCTGATATGCTGGCGCGCGTCGCAGAAATCGTCCATTACATGCAAAAGAGGCAATATCAGAAGGCGAATGATTCGTACCTGCGCCTGTCAATTGGAAACGCGCCGTGGCCTATCGGTGTTACGATGGTTGGGTATGTATCATGTACATAAACCAAACTGGACAATGCATCAGGAGCAGCCCGCTCCCGTGGCCCATCCATGCTGCGGAGTCGGCCGTTTCTCGCCCCTTGGCCATACCCGCGTATCACCACAGTTATGGGACCTGGTTCTGATTTGCCTCTCTTTTAGTATCCACGAGCGTTCTGCGCGCGAGAAGATCTCTGCAGATCAGGTTGCTCACGTGCTTAACGATGAAGTTAGTCGGAAATATATCCAGAGCTTGAAACGGTGCGTCGTGCTTCCCCGTGGTCGTCGCAGATCACACGTTTACGATCCTCTGCCCAGGCTTCTGACATTCTCGCAAACGAAGTACCCTCCCGAGGACGTGACGCAATTGATGGGATAATATTCACTTCCGTACTCTCTGATTTACGGTCGAGATCGAGAGCTAAAGCTCTGAAGTCTCACTTGGTCGGCTGTATGTTTCAAATTTGTGATGACCCTACATATCTGCTGTGCAATGCGATTTTTGGCCAAATCTCCGAGCTTTGCCCTTCTAACCGACGTCAGCATATGTGACCATCAGACCTGAAGCTACCGAGGGACTCAAGTCTGAATCCAGGGTACATACGGTAACCGTAAAAGTACAAGCATAATGCAGCGTATCATGTCACTTTTTTCCCTTCTTCCCTTTCCTCGTTCCTTGATTGTTTTCGGCTGGCGTAGCAAGCGCGTGTCCCGAGGACTTGATGTGCGCGAACAACTTTGTGCGACTCTCGAACATTGTGTTGCAGACATTGCACCGCTGAACAAGGGTTCAATCTCTCCGTCAGTTTCAAAGTATGTTTATTGAACAGACGCACCAGCTCCGGAGTAGCTACAGCTCCTCGTGCAGCCTTGGCCGCCTCCCTGGCCTTCCTCTTCTCTCGCTTGGATAGCTCCGGCAAGGAGAGAGACGCATGTGGCTCTTCGCTAATTTCCGCATGGTCAAACTCAGGGCCCGGCGCGCAGTCTCTATCCGGGTCGGGTTGCTGACTGACACTCTCGGGACTCGTGTGCGCATCACCAAGCGTACTATTGTGTACCGCGCCATTAACGGACCGAGTCTTGGTTTTCCTGACCGACTTCGGTGGAGGCACGGGAGAAACAGCCCGTAGCTTCTTGCTCTCCTGGCGTCGTTGCTGCTGAGATTGGGAATCTTCGTCGTCGTCGTCGTCGTCATTGTGAATGTGAAGTGTACTCTTGCTCGATTTTGTGGGCGACTCAAATGGACTCGGGAGGCGTGGGGGTGCCTGATCTGGCTCATTAGCCATCGTTGCTCCACTAAGTTCCCCACCGTCTTCAATGCTATCCGGCACCTCGTCTTCCCCCCCAAGCCCGAGTTCCTCATCGTCTTCGAGCATCTGCTTTTTTAGTATTTCAACCGCCTTCATGTGTTTCCTGCTCCGTTCATGGCTGTCCCATGCTGCCTCGCTACGGAAGCTCTTCCCACATGCGACGCACTCCCATACTTCCGGGTCCTCCGTACCCTCTGCAGCTGCCCACTCAATGTCTGCCTCATCATTTCCTAGGGTTGTCTTCTGCCAGTCCTGCTCAACAAAGTCTAGTATAGCCGTAGCCGTACCGGGTTGAGCAGTCGCGCGAGGCGCCGGAGTGCGCGACCCTGACGCGGTGGGTGGGGTTTGTGATTGATGAGCCAAGTGGGCTTTATACCTAGGATCCCGCTTGCGGATAAACATGGCTAGCGACTACGATACGATATGTCACAAAAATCGAACCTTGATAAGTGCACTCACTCTAATCGTGTCGGTATATTCTTTACGAGCATCATCACGAGCCTTCTTGTTTTCACGCTCCATAAGCCTGAGACCAATTTCGTTATTTAGGTTGTCATGAATCTATGAGGATAGGTACTCGCCTACGAACTCGTCGATCTGGAGCATCGGTGGTATTCCAGAGCTCAGCCCAATTGAAATCTTTACTAGTGACAAAATTCAACCAAAAATTGTAGAAAGTCCGGGCGGCCTGCTCGGCATCGCTCTTTGAGGCAGGAGTCCAGGGCCAGGTAGAGTAACCGAACGAAGGATACGGCATTTCGACAAATTGTGACTCATCGTGTGCAAGTCGGTTGAACAGATTGCGGTAAATAGTGAAGAAACTCTGAAAAAGCCAGTAAGCTGACATGCAGAGAGACCGTACTAGGAAATTCATACGTTTTCTCCGTCATCAAATCCAGAGAAGATGGATGGATCAAAGAATTGAGTCAAATGACGGACTGTTAATCCGCGATCCCGAGCCCGAGGAGGGGGAGCTCCCCGTTTAATATCTTCGAACACGGTCTGGGCGTCGGGTTCTGGGACCAGCGAAGCTCTATGGTTGTCATACCAAGCCCTCTCCTACTTGGATGAAGCATTGAGGTTAGGATATAGAGCTTGCAATACGACAAGAAAGGCTTACTTGTTCGTCACTCAGAACCTAGAGGGTAGAAAGAAGGATATGAACTTGCAGATTCCATGAGATAAGCCATGGATATATATGATGTACTCACCTCGTATGCTTGTTGTAAAGCTGCAAATCGCTTTGTTGCACCTTCGACATCGTCCTGATTCTTGTCGGGATGGTGTACGAGCGCTAGTTTCCGGAATGAGCGCTTGGGGGTTCTCAGCGAGATGCGAATAGTTATTAAGATAGATACACCTACCTTGATCTCTTCCGCAGTGGCACTCTCGTCCACATCTAAGAGGGTATAATAATCTGGAACACTATTTCCTTCGCTCTCCTCGGCTCCATTGGCAGTTGATTCACGATTACCCATCGGAGGGCTGTCTGCACAAGATCAGAGTCTGGCCTCCGAAAGGTTGATCTAGTGCAAAAGATATTGATGTGAGATCTAGCAAGTAGCCATGCAAGTTAATGTGAAGCTTGCTGAAGGTCCAAGCGACTTAACTGAGGATTCAAAGTGTCTCGGTGCCGGACTAGCGAAAATGCAAGATCACGTGCACGCGCTACCCGAGAGTGCCGAGGATCGAGTTGCCACCGCTGCAGCTCAACGACTTATAATAGCCGGGAGAAGACTCGACCACCAACAGTCATGTCTAGTCTCTTTGGGTCTTCGAGCTCGGGCGTTCCATCTCCGCCAGGTGAGTAATGCGTGCCAGATTTTACTGGAGGCTCATGCAACTCGACCTACCATGGCAGATATGGCTACAAGAAAGGAAGCCTTGATGAACGCTGTCCGAAGCGAGAACGCGCTCGCGAATGCTCAGGAGCTGATGAACGTATGTATCGCGCATATAAGTGTGAAGATTAGGCTTTGATCACTTCACGCAGAAAACGAATGAAAAATGCTATGCGAAATGCGTCACAAAACCATCGACGTCACTGTCAGGCTCAGAGGAGGTTAGGATTTACCGGTCTGTATGATTACCGCACTGACGTCTGTGTATACAGACGTGCCTTTCACGATGCATGGACCGCTACATGGAAGCTTGTGAGTGTCACCATTACCAAAACAACCTAGTCGCTGACCCAGATGCAAGTCAACATCGTAAGCAGGTCGTATATTGCACGTATAAGCCGAGAGCGTCTTGAGCGTCCATCGGACTGAGTCTGTGCTCCCTTTATCTACCAGTATATCTGAGTAATGCTGTCGCGCTGTCCAGCCAAAACTTGCTTTGCATTTCATTTGACGCGAGGGTTGCCTTCAAACTGCACAAGGACTGAATCGAATGCTGCTTCATGAATCGTGCTGTTATGCCAGACGGGAGTTACAATTGATACAGCAGGATTACTAGTATACAGGAAACATCTCGTCTACTTCTTTCGCCCAAGCTCTGAGTCCACCTATCACATCCTTAATCACACCTTTCATCCCCACACTTTTCAGAGCTTCCACCGCGATCTGAGAATCGTTTCCCAGTCGACAAACTAGGTAGGTATCTTCTGTAAGCTCTAGCGTTGCATTATTCAAAGTCGAACACCCTATTGCTTTCTCGCTTGTCTCATCCGTGGTACTGAGATGCGCTGCCGGATTTGCAACAAATACCTTTAAGGGAATATCTGACCGGGGGATGTTAGTCGACATCGCGTACTGCTCGGTATCAAATGGCATCTCATACTAGTCGAGCCTGGAAGGTGACAGATTCCAAATTCAGTTGACTGACGCACGTCTATGATGCGGACCCTCCGTCCGGTCATCAAAAGGTCCTTCAGTTCCTATTTCGTCAAGATCAATCAAGGTACACAGAGGCAATAGCACCCGGGAGTAGGAAGTTGTTGATTACTGACCTTTGCGCGTATTCGTAGATTCTCATGTCCTTCTACAAGCCCTCTAGCAACCCAGTCTGGTCGTTGGCCACCACAGAACGCAACATAATCAGTCTCCCCAATCTTTCCCACCTTCTCGTCTTCCGTGCCGCAGGAGGGACATGTCGGTCGTCGTGCTCGAAGCTTGATATTGCGGAAGGGCAGCGCACTTAATGCGGAATACATGAGAAGCGTCGGTCTCCCGTCTGTGCGTATTCAAGATCGACGTAACATCGACAATAGTCCGTGTCAGTGCGCACCGTGCAGACCTGTAATTAATTTGATAGCTTCCATAGCTTGCAAGGTGCCGATGACGCCTGTGACCGCGCCGAGGATGCCCAACTCCTCGCACGAGCCCGCCATCTCGGGTGCAGGGGGTTTCGGGAAAAGGCAGCGGAAGCATGGTCCCTGTCCAGGCCCTAGATTGTAGATGCACAGTTGGCCGTCAAATTGCTGTGCCGCGCCGCTGACGAGCGGGCGGTTCAGCTGCACAGCTGTATCGGACAGCAGATACCGGGTTGGGAGGTTGTCGGTGCAATCCAAAATGATGTCGTAGTCTGCAAGAAGGGTCTGGGCGTTGCTGGCTGTTAGAGCGGAAGTTACGGGCTCTACTCGTATGCGAGAGTTGATTCTGAAAGATGTTGTTAGCCCATATCGCCTTGGAATCATGCTACCCTGAGACTACATACTGTTCGATGGCTTTGGCAGCGGACAGCACTTTGTGCATACCAACTCGGGCCTCGGTATGCAGAACCTGACGCTGGAGATTCGAGATCTCTACGACATCGTGGTCGATGATGCCTATGCGACCTGCGAGCAGTAACTCAGCGCGGTATCAGTCGAGAGCGTTCGTGAAAAACGTACCAACACCGGCGGCAGCTAGATACTGGAGAGCAGGGCAACCGAGACCGCCCGCGCCGACGACGGCGACAGAGGCTTGCTGGAGCTTGAGTTGACCTGTTTTAATGGTGACTTCTGCCCACGATATCTTGTTTCTCATGCAATTTGTACTTGCCTGGCAGACCAAAGCCATTGAGGATCATTTGCCTCCCATATCGTCTATAATCCTCTAGCGGTAATGGCGGTGCTGATCCTGACTCCATTGCCTGCGCTCAGCTGCAGCATGTCCGGGGTCAAAGCGCGCCTCTCCACGCCGATGACGGGCATCGCTCAGAACCACTCATCACCGTCCCGCGGTGTCGGCTACAGCAAGTTTCAACACACTGGACGTTGACGGTGTAGCCGGCAGTTTGCCACAAACGACAGTCCAGCGCGTGCTACTGCCTCTTGAGATGCACCATTGTTCTCTCTCGGCAGCACTGTCCTAGAGCCTCCTAGAGCATCGCTCCTCTATTATCGCAATGGCAAGTATCAACTCAGCGAGCTTACCGGGCATGAACTATCTCGCCCAGTTGCCCATAGACGGGAACCCGACTGTGCACCCCCGTAAGCATCTCCCAATGCCTCTTTCTACCATCTATCCCCGGCTCGCCACTTACAGCCTGTACCCTCTAGTGAGGCAGCCCCCAGAGACCAATTTGCCCGATATTGGCTATCTCGCCAAGTGGTCTGTCTCCTCCTTCAAATTTGGCTTTGGGCCGGAGTGTCTACGTGACAGCGATCCCGAGACCTTTTGGCAGTGAGTTGTGCCCCTTAGATTTTTCTCCCTCCCGCAGCGCTGACAATCGCGTACGCATCCAGCTCGGACGGTCCACAGCCGCATTTCATCACTATCGAGTTTCCTCGTAAGGTTGCCATCCAGGTACGCGTTATTTCGTCTCGCGTATGAGCCACAGCCCATGTCCGTATCAGAAACTGTGTCTCTGTCTGAGCTACCAGATGGACGACTCCTACACGCCAGCCACCATAGCCGTACGCGCCGGCACCGGTCCAAGCGACCTTCAGGACGTTAGGATTATCACACTTGAGAAGCCGGAAGGTTGGATTATATTTGACGTATCTGCGGAGCCAAATGAGGATGGGGACGGATAGTACGTCTGTATCTGCTCACTGCTGACCCATTGTGACGCGTGATCCTCGCAGTAAACCTGTCAACGCGTACATTATCCAGATGATCATTCTCGCTAACCACATGAACGGAAAGGATACACATGTCCGTGGCTTACGCGTTCTTGGACCTCTCGAGTAAGTCTGCACCCTTATTGGGCTCGAAATCGTAGCTTATCGCCATGTTTTTGTTCAGCGAATCTGGAGAGGAAGAAGAGGACCCGTTCCCCTTCGTCTCTCCACAGTTCAAAATGTATGAATGCATCCGCTAAGATTTATGCGGTGTTGTCCCTTTCGCCTGAAAACTCAGAAGTCAAATTCTTCATGTAGTTGTATGACTTGCGCAAGCAACAGTCCTGCATATCGTAACATTGTAGTCTAGATATTTCAACAGCCAGTAGTCCCGCCGAAGACAATGTATCCAATTAATTAACACTGTATGAGTACAACACGGCCGATAATTACAAGACTATATTCGAACCCGCCACGACGAATAAGAGATCATGATATGTAAAGAATCCACACACGAAAGGAAGACCGTCCGCTTTCTATTCAAGCCAAAGCGTTATGAAGGGTACTGATACTGGGGGACACTACCCATGGTGTGATCGGAGCGTGTAGGCACAGAATGACCGCGGTCCGCATACATCCCACCGTTGACCTGAGGCGGAGAATTCACCGAATGCTGCCAGCCGGGATGATGGCCGTTGGCGCTACCCTGCAAGTAAGCCAGCGACTCGGCAGCAGATCGCACGGCGCTGTCATTGGCAGAGAAATAACCGTTCGAACTCCCTGCCCACTGGCCACCGCTAGGTGTAGGTATAGGTGCCACGAGTGCTTGTGTTACACCATCATACGACTGGCGTTGGGTAGCGGGGGGAGTGCCCTACAAAGTCCGGATGAGAAATCAATATAGCCTAAGAGCATAGTTTACCCACCTGATACGGCACTCCGCTGCCGCTACCGCTAGGATAGGAACCTTCGCCGTGACTGAACTGGGATGAATACTGAGCGGGCTGCGGCGTCCTGACATTTAATTCTTCAGCAGGAGGATATCCGTTATTCCACGGGCCGTGCTGAGCCGCCACACGCTGCGGCAATGCGCTCCGAGTAGTCAAGAAGGACCGCTGCTCTGGTTGATAGTGAGAGAATGTAAGACCTCCATGAGTACGAGTGTATGGAGGCTGATGTGGTGTCTGGGTACGAGCATACGCGACTTCTTGATTGAAATCAGCACCATTCTGGCCCGAGACGAACCTAATATCTGAGGTAGATTGTGAGTAAGGATCACGAGAGTATGATGTAGACCCGTTCTTCTGTGGATGCAGCGCTGGGTCAAGAGATGGTTGGTTCCAGGTCGAATATTGCTGGGTTGGGGGATAACGCTGATGATTGGTAGGAACATATGACATCCGGTTTGCATGCTTGGTACGACAATTTTGGCAGTAGAATTGGCCGATATCCCAGTTTCTTCTGGGTCGGCCTGCGCGCTGGTCAGCCACATTGTGACAATTTATGTGCTGCCACTTGTTGCACAACCCGCAAGAAACCATTGGCAGACCATCGTCCTACAATCGCACAATTAGAAGCCGCATAAGCGTCCGCCATGAACGAAGCAGGATAATCTTACCATATTTAGCCCATGTTTGCGGCAGATCTCACAATCCAAGATCCAGTTTGGGGTCTGGACGCCTGTTGGTGTTGTCACACTACTGAGCTGGACAGACTCATTTGAATGAGTGCCAGGGGCAACAGGCGTTGCCGTCGACCCTCGCTCTTCGGTTGGGGTTCTAACATACTTGGTTAGTGATTGTAAAATTAACGCCTGATCTGATCGACGACGGTACCTTCGTGCTTCCCGTTCCTCTTTGGCACGAGCACGCTTCTCGCGCTCTTCACGCTCCATCCGCCTCTGCTCTCGTGCATGCTCTCTCTTCTCCCTCTCCGCCTCCTCCCTCATCGCACGCGCCTCCATACGCTTCACACGAGCCATTTTTTCATCTTCCTCAGCTTTCTTCTTCGCAAGCAGCTTCGCTTCTTCCTTCTCGCTCTCTTTGATAGCAATACGGGAGGAACGCTTTCGGTGAACGATCGCATCTTCCAGCTTCCGCTTCCGTCCCGCTTCCTGCACAATGAGTCAGAAACCCATCGAAGCCCCATACTCCAAACCTGAGCTCCATACCTTCAGCTCTGCAGTCACCGCAGGCACAACGTGCTGCGTAAGCATTTTGTACAGCGCTTTCTCCAGATAGTGCGTTGCTTTATCGAAACGCTCCGCTATGTGTTCCCATTCAGACAAGGTTACACAAATCTAGCCATCGTTAATCCTTCAAGATCGGACACCGATCAATCAAACTTACTGCTTCCCATTCTACGAAATCATCGGGTATCCGAGAGTTATCATCTGCATACTGTTCCTGTTCCTCACTAGCGTTCTCTTCTTGTCTACCAACATCCTCTACAGGGGTATCTTTTTTAGGTGGCGGTGCACGTTTCCGGGATCGTGTCTGTCGAATCTTTGTGACAGGTTCTTCAGGTTGTATAGGTTCAAGCTGTTCGGCAACCGACACAGCGGGAGAATTTCTGCGACTACTTTGGCTCTCTGGATCATCAGAGAGCTCAGTGAGTTCACTGTCGCTTTCTAATCCGGTCTTGTATTCCCGAGCAGCCGGCATAGGGTCGTCACTAGATTCTTCGGTGGACTCCTCCGCATCTTTTGCTCGCGCTTTTCCTTTCTTCTTTGCAGAAGATTGCGCGTTGAGAGTAGTACCGGACTGCACAAGCCATTCCTCAGGAATTTTCTGCCATTCGTCATCTTCCTTGGTCGCAGGTCCTCGAAGTCTGGCACTAGCTCTCGTGCCGAATGTAGCGCCCCGCGGAGACTTACCGGGCGACGATTGTCCCGCACTTTGGCCTTTGCTGTGTTTAGCTGAGCGGGAGTTTGACTTACTACTTGCTGCAAGCTTAGCGGCTTGGCGTTGAAATTCTGCCAATTCTTTCGCCTGAACGTCTAGCTTCTTGTTGGCCTGAAGCTTAGCTGCTCGAGTACTCCTATTGCTTGGAGTCTCCTCAATTGCTGTTGTACCAGAGGACTTTTTGTTTCGGCTACGCGCCGCTCGAGGCCGTGTGGTAGGCCGCTGAGCACGCTGCCGTTTAGGTAGCACCTGCGCGTCAGATTCATACTCCTCTTCTTCAACTTTGCTGGTGGAAGCACGGGCGGTCGACTTTTTGGTAGGAGCTCGTTTCCGCTTAATCCCTTTGGGGGGTCTGGGTGGTACGCGTTGAATCCACAAACGATCGGCTGTCAATTATATGGGTTATGACTGTGCCATATGTGCGAGTCTATGCAAACTTACGTCCAATCAACCAATAGGCATTTGTCTTCGCGTCATAACCAATCGGCTCAATTCGCTAAAAGCGCGATAAACTCACGGTCAGTAAGAGATGACGGTAAAGAAGTACGCTTGTGGGCATCCATAACCCAACTCACCCACTGTGCGCCTTCGTCATCGTCCTTCATTATTGTTCTGAGACGATGAGGATTCTGGAACTGCCACTCAACAAGTAAATGCAGTGAATCGAGTTTGATTAGCATCGGGAGGTCCGTCCAGTCCTTGCTATCCTCTACGTCATCGTCCTGCTGAGGTTCTACCGTTGCCTCTTTCCTCACGGCGTGTTGATCGTCGAGGGGCTCGGATTTAAGCTCTTTCGAGATGTTTCCGTTGACTAGACCTTTTCCTTCTGCATTTTGCTGCTCCCCCAATCCGTTTTCAGATGGACTGCCGGCAGGTTCCCCCGGCGCAGATTCTCCGACATCCTCGACAATGCTGCCTTCCGCGTCCCTGTCCTCCGGGATGGTCGATGGTTCTCTAGAAGACTCACGAGAGGGTTGTTTGGGTTCTGGACCAATTGGATTCGCAACTGGGTCACGTCTCATGTACTGCTTGCGCAACGCTGTCTGCCAATTTGCAACACTACGTGTCGAGGTTCAACAACCAGTATTATTAAGTAGGAAGAGGAGACGCACGATATTTTCCGGTCTTGGGTCAGAGTATATAGCAGCCTCTGCATTAGTCGAGGGATATATAGCATAGTTCCTCGCGCAAGGTCGTCTTCAACGTCCTGCACATAAACGGATCAACATCGCAATACACCATGATCATGGAGGAGTTAGGTGCTGCATCGGGCACACGATAGGCACACTAACCATCAGGGAAACATCTGCCGCGACCAGTAACGGAGCGAAAGTATAGAAGAACTGGCTGAATGCGGCCCATTTCCACTGTCGTCTGAGCTCCTGAATGTTGGCGGCCCAAGTGGGATTTGACTGAGCAAGTTCGACAAGATCATGGGGTAAGACGACCGATGGGCCAGTGGGAGCGGGTGTCGCGGGAGTTGAAGTACGACGGGGCATCGGAGACGCAGGCGTTACACCTTTTTAAAGCGACTGAAGCCGGTGATCAGCTAACGAAGTTGAACAGGGATCGCGCAGCGCCCTCGGCTCTCGTTCGAGTGATAGTAGCGGCGCAGAGTATAGAAAGGCGACAGGATGAACGGACGGACGGTGCTCGACGCCGGTAGCAGCGACCAGGGCTGTTAGAGCAGAGGTCTACCCGGCTCGGATGTTTGCTTTCGACAAATACCGTACACGCCACGAGACAACCCTTATCCCCGCCACTTTGCCGCAACAAGGCCCATTTTAGGCATTTCTGCGGAATTCAACTCCATCACCGCGCGGTACTTGGGTCTGAGGTTCGCGTCCGACTTCCTCGACGCCGGCCTTGCGATTTCTCCAGATTTCTCCCTTGTAGTGCTGCAAGATGTCTGCTAGTGATGAAGTTATCGCCTCATATTCAGGCAACTCCTCTGACAATGCACACGACCTCCGAATCACAAGTCACGGAAAAATTCGTGCGTGGGTTGAATTCTCGCTCGACTTCCTCCAGGTGAGCGTTAACGTGCCGGAGTGCACTCCTATTCCATCATTTATCTGAGTAGCGCAGAAAAATCCAGAGAAGCCCTTGAGCTTACACACTTTGCCCGCCGCCAAAGGAAAGGCTCCCGCCCGGGGTGAAGCCACTGGGGGAGAGGTGCAACTAGAGGCGGCTACTTCCGCCACTCAGGACAAAAGTACCCGGATGCACACATCCACCTCTATGATTCCACGTCTTGTCTCTGTTGTGGAGATAATTAAGAGAGAATATCTCAAAACCTTAGATCCGGCACTCTCAGACGCGGGGAAGCTCTCTGGACTTCATCAATATAATGAGGTTGACGCATTAGATGATATCGACTCCGGAGATAGTATTGAAACTGCCGAGGAGAAACGACAGAAAGAGTTAGCTGCTGTATTAAGGGGTAAGAGGCAGTGAGTTCCCATTTCGTACTCTCACGCACGGCACACTAAACTTGACAATTAGTCTGAGGCAGCACAAAATCGCATATATGAGGGTCACATTATGTCGCAGAGAGCTTCCTCACTTGCTCGCGAAGGGCGCAACGTACGTCCGCACTCTGAGTATCTTTTGTGCTGACTTCATGAGGACTTTGTAGATATCAAAAACCTCAGGTTCGCGCCCTTTCAAAGTCAGCAAGAGCACGCCTCAAGAAGAGACTCAGGAAACAGGACATGGTTGAGTGAGGCGACTCGAACATCTCTTCATTTGGAAGATTGTGCTGCTTATACTTGAGACGTACGTGGTCGTTCATCCTCTCTACCAATGTAGTTCGTCATCACTGGCTGACAGGTCTTGTCACCCTGCGCCGGAGGACGTCTTCCAGTGTGCTATAAGAGTAATAAGCAAAGCTGATAGATATCATGACATCCATCCTAGTACTGACGTTGCATTGTCTCCTCGAACATGGTCAACAACCATGGTTCCCTTCAAGAAGATGAAAGTTGGTCTGCAAATGTGTTCCCAGTGTGAGACGATTGGATGGTAGGCATGGCCGACATACATCGATGTTATCTTATACGCACGGGCGATATCTTTTGATATCCCTGTATCGCACGTGAGAAAGTTCACTTTCTCGCATTGCTTTGAAAGTGCTTCAAATTTAGGTGCAATGGCATGGCACGGTCGGCACCTCCTCATACATTATTGGAAAGGCCACGAGTTAACGACTGTCATCCTCTGGATAGCTTACCACGCCGCGTAGAAATCGATGATCTAACCGCGGCAAGACTTGAGCTCTCTGTGGTATTCACTACTAGTAATGGCTCGATCGACTCACCGTGAGCTTCGCTTTCGCTTCTGCAAGGATCTCGTCAAGATGAGAGAGAGAAGTGACAAGTGTAATACGATCGTCCTCCGACATGACAACTGTTGATGTGAGGATTACACTGAGTGAAATGAAATTCAGAATCAGTCCTGCTTTGGTGAGCTCACTATTTATGCAGGGTTCCTCCAGGCCCCCCCAGAATCTGATTACTCCACTGACAGATGGTAACACAGCACCGCCAGAGTCTGATAACTCTACTGACTGATGGTAACATCGGTGTATTGCACGCCCCTCATCCCTGTCCATGATAGTGACGGCTTTTCCTGGTCCCTAAACTGTGCAGAGGGTCGCAGGCCCAATACGAGTCAGTTTCTTGTATCGTTACATACGATGATACATTTATTGTGTACATTGGTCTCTCGTGCAACTTATTCCCCCTTTCTTTCATGGTCAGACAACCAAAGCCTCCTTCCAGACAAATTGCGACATTTCCTCAACCATCTCCGGCGTACATTTGTGCCCAACGCCTGGATACACAATGGCTCTCTTGGACCCGCTTTCACCCACGACAAGCCTCTCGAAGAACCTTTCTGATGCACTCCATGGCACTGACGTATCGTCCGCGCCCGACAAGGCGAGTATCTTCTTTCCTAAGAACGGGTTGGCGGCATCCGTGGAGTCGTACGGCGTGTTTACCGCTCCTGTCTGCTGGATCTGCTGCAGGAGAACTTTCGGTGCATAGGGCGGTTCGAACGGGACACCGTCGCGCTTTGCGCGCTCACTTATAAGGAGCACATAGTCGGAAGCAGCTATGGATCCAAATCTAGGATCAGTGAGTGCGTCGAGTCCATTGTGATTTCCGACACTTACCAATGATCGGGATACCGATCTTAACCCTTGGATCTACGTATACCGCGTGAAGATGTAGTAAGTTCTATCATCGGCAATAGCGCACCGTTGCGTAGAGTGTACCAAGCGGCATGTCCCCCAAGGCTGAGACCCGCAACTATCCACTGGGAGATTGTTCTTTCCTCGGATGGGTACAGATACGCGGGCAGCCAGTCGATCAGGAAGGATATATCTTGAGCTGTGCCCGCTGTTCAACATGCCAGAATGATGAGAGGGCCAACGACTAGTCCATAACACAAGCTACACCCGCACCAAATATACAGTAAAGATCAATCCTGAATAACCACAGTCAGCGCTCCAAATGAAGATACCATGACCAGCCAACGCACGCATGTCGGTCATTCCTGGACGATGGGGGCGACTCATCCCATCCCTTGTTCGCGGCGAGATCTGCAACGCGCGTACCATGGTTCCTTTGATCCTGATCGCATTATCAGCACAACCCCGTCCCAATCGCAGACCACACCGGACGAAGACCACACACAATTGTGACTACCACCAGCTCCTGTGCCTGTTGGTCAGAGATCTTGCGATGCTTATCGACCCACTCCAGCGTGGCATTCGGGACCCATTCGACGCCCTCCGCAGAGCCCTTCCTCCCGTGCAAGAAGAACAGGACCGTGACAGGGACAGAGGGATCACTCCCCTCTGATGAGGTGAACACATTGACGTTGATCCCACCAATGGCAAGGACCTGTTTGGACACCATAGCGGAGGCAGAGAGCAAGCGTTGGGGAGTCTCTACGAGCCCGATACGCCACCTTGCTCTGCTGGGAACGACTGGTAACTTCAAGATTGGTACCGAAGAACATCAAAATCGGCGACCCGCGCCGGGTCTGAAATGCATATGTAATTCAGCCTCAGCCGCAAGTACTTACTCAAAATGCACCAGCATGCACCAGAAGCATATGTTAGGAACCCATCATTGTCAGTCACTGTCTCTCATCTCAGTAAATAGTATATAAGCCTTCGTCGTCGCAAGGTATCTTCGTCTCCAGTGTTAACAAGAACGCCGCACGTTCTTTGCGACACCGGTGCGCGCGAGGCAAGTTATCACAAGTGCTCGGGCCGTCGACGGGACGACGCTGGAGCTAGTCAAGTATGGTATGTCATGTAAATTTTGATCAGCAAAGGAAGAAGTCGATGGCGACCACTCGCATCATGATTGCAAAAAAAAAGTCAATCCGAATTTTACCAAGACTGGGCTGACAAGCGAATCCGACAAATGCTGCAGCTTCTGTATACCGTCTCAATACTATGTCTTATGCTCTATGATAAGGCAGTTGAGATCTCGGGGGTTGATGTCTTTGAGACGACAGATGATACGCAGTTGCGTGCGCAGCTCGAACTCCCGTCTCGCAAGACTCATATAGTCCGGCGGTGGGTGTTGTGAGCGGTCTCCAAGCACTAGTAGGTTCATATGACACATTATTTCTTTCGTTAAGTCGGGGATCTCACCCCTCTGGTTGTATGTGATCGTGG
>NW_012133460.1:41767-112844 GCF_000313525.1 Fibroporia radiculosa | reverse complement strand
AAAAAAAAAAAAAGTCAAAGATTAAAAGATTAAGCCTTGCTGACGCTACGGTGAGACCCCTGTAATAATTAAACGGCATACCAAACATCTACTGACCAATGTGGCACCGAATCATGAACAGTCTCTCAACTCCTCCTTCATGGAATGCTTTCAGAATAGTCTGCTTGACGTCGAGATCGATCCGCATCCGCATGGTACTCACTCGTTCCGACGCGGCTGGTGCCAGTACCGCTTGCACTATATTGGTCGTTCCGTCGAATTTGTGATTAGGCAGGATGGTCAGGCAATTTTGACAACTCCAGAACCGTATCCAAATACCTGCTGTCAGGGAACGACAAGCTGCTCCTTGACTGGTAAGATTTCTTCAATCTGAGTCATGCTCTGCGCGTACAGTCAAGGTGACCAGCCTAAAGACATACATACATTTATCGTAGCGGGAAAGCCGTGGTGGGGTGTAAGCACATTACAAAACGCGTATTTGCCAGTGATCAGCGGTCAAGTTGATGATTGCCAACTGGCGCGAGCGACGGGCCCTTTTCAGCCCGAGTGGGATGCTTCAGCGAGCACCCACACCGTCACTCGATCAGCCAGTGGACCAGATGTACTATTACCTTCTAGCTGCGCTCGGCATCTGGACATCGATTTGAAGTAGGGGATCATCGGGAGCTAGAATAGATATGCGTTAAATCCGTAAAAACTAAGGTATGGATTCGGTCCTTCAGGTTCTCATCAGACTGTAGGCATGTTCAACAGCGAATATCTACAACCCTATAAGCGTACGGGGAATGCATATTTTACCCTCTTTCACCCAAGTCCAAGTTGGACTGAACACCTCACCCCCACAGTAGACGTCGCAGAGTACAACTTTAAACCCACCATACAATTGCGCAGGTCAACGACCTATCTAGCAGATTACACACAACTCTATAGACAACATGATTACGGCCAGCAGCCAGGCTAGTGGCAGGATCTATCAACAGCCTCCCATACAATAATGGAAGGAATGCCCAACGTGGCAGATGCCCAAGACCACACTTGAAGGGTCAGGTAGCGATTGCGCAAGGCGAAGAGTCCGCGAAGGGAGGAAGCTTTACCAGCGATCATTCCTTCCACCATAGCCATTATCATGACCACCATACCTGCCACCGCCGCCGCCACCGCCACCGCCTCCACCGCGACCACGCCCTCCGCCGCCGCCGCCATATCGGCCTAGAAACGAGTTAGAATGATAAGACAATCAAATTATGGATACATACTACGACCGCCACCACCGCCGCCATACATGGCCATCTCCTCTAATTGAGGAGGAACAATAGCTTTTGCCTCGCGAAGAATACTAATCAACTCCCGCGCGGACTTGGCATTGTCGGTAGTGAAGTAAGTATACGAAGTTCCCTTCATACCGGCACGCTACAAACCGACAGTAAGCCACTTAAACCGCCACAGAACATGATAGTTCTGCTTACTCCTGTACGACCAATACGATGGATGTAGTCTTCGCAGTTGTTGGGGAAGTCATAGTTCTACATAGAGGAGCGTCAGTGAAACCCAGGTGGAGCAGAACAAAACACATACAATGACATATCCAACATCCTTCACGTCTGTGCGTGAAATGGGCCAGCATACCAAGATGCGACACAAACCAAGAGACCACGCACAAGTCGTCCAATGTAGCACAAGAGGACATGAAACAGACAAGAGCACAGTCAGAAACAACAGGACAACAACGCAGATCACAAGCGCTCGACAGCAACGACCACATCGCGTCCGGAAGTAACCCCAACCCACAGTACTACTACCTGAGGGACATGTCCGAGCTAGAAGACAGGCAAGTCTTGTACACGCAAAGCGAGGAGTTCCAGGAGAGTGTTGCTAGTGTCCATGACCAATACCATATTCAAGAACCCAGAGTGTTCGTGAAGTTTCCGAGAATCCGCGCAATCGTAAAGAAGCGAACGCGGATCCACGGTGGAAAGGTCAGAGGGCGCAGCACCAAGTCCGGAAGCCGACCGTCAAGCTTCTCAATGCGCGTTGTTCATCTTGGCCTGTCTTGCTCACTGTGGACCTGTGGAAACATGCCTAGGCTACGTAGCCTGGCACACATATCACACACGACACTCGCCAACGTTCGTGGTATGCTGCAAACTAATCGTAGCGCTTGCATAAGATGAAAACATACCGAGACCACGCGACGCCACATCCGTAGCAATCAGAATGGGTGAGCGCCCAGCCTTGAATTCGCTCAGCACCCAATCGCGTTCACGTCTAAAATACAGCGCAATGAGCAGAATTCCGTAAACGTAAAGCAAACAGCTTACTGTTCTTTGTCACCGTGGATGGCCAACGCCGGCCATCCGTCTTGCCGAAGGTACTTGGTAATGTCGTCTGCCACTCGTTTGGTGCCTACAAAGATCAAAACCTTGGCGTTCTCCTGGCTGATTTGGTCCAGATGCTTGATCAATTTAGAACGCTTCTCGAAATCACTGCAAACTTCAACGATCTGCGCGATATTGTGGTTGGCAGTGAGTTCCATCGATCCAATGTTAACCTGAATAAAGTCTTTCAGGAAATCCTATACAAAAATCAGCTGTAATCATCATCAAGAAATAGCGGACGCACATTGGCAAGCTTTTGAACATCCTTTGGCCAGGTGGCGCTGAACATCAGAGTCTGCCTGTCGGGACGAATTTGACCGACAATTTTCCTGATCTGAGGCTCGAAACCCATATCCAACATGCGATCGGCCTCGTCCATGACTAGATATGTCACACGTCGCAGATTCGTCTTTTGCGTCTCAAGCATATCGATGAGTCGCCCCGGGGTTGCAATCACAATCTCGACACCTCGTTGCAGATCGCGGATCTGAGGACCCTTGGGAGCACCACCGTAGATAGCGGTGTTGCGAATCTTCGAGTTCGACCTATCTCAGCGATTAGTCAAGATGTGTAGAAGACAGGTTCAGCACCCACCCGAATTTCGTGCACTCCTGCTGAATTTGTACAGCAAGCTCACGCGTAGGTGCTAATATCAAGGCAATAGGCCCATCACCAGACGCCAGTAACGGTTGGCTGCATGACCGAACGTGAGAAAAATGACAACAGAATATTTGAGACGACCTACGCATTGATGTGCAGCATGGCAGGAAGGGCAAAAGAAATGGTCTTCCCACTACCGGTCTGAGCGATGGCAACGACGTCTCTGCCCGAGAGTGCCATAGGCCACGCCTGACACTGAATCGGTGTAGGAGCGGGGAAGCCCTGTGCTCGAATAGTCGACATAATGTACTCAGGGAAACCAAGCTCATCAAAAGAGGAAACGGGCCTAGGAACACTCCTGCCTTGAACCTGTGAACCATGAGTCAAAACACTTGAGAGCGGAGTATGATAACCTACTTTCATCTCCTTAGTTCGTCTGAACTCCTCGACTTCTCTGTCGCTGAGGGCAGCTACCCGCTTGTCCTCGATGTAGAAGTTTTTCTCGAATCGCTCAAGCTTGTGCGCACTCCAATCAACGGTGCGCAAGCCGCTCCCCAAATGACCCATTCTATCTTCGCCGCCACCCCAGCCTCCTCCACCAGAATATCCTCCTCCGCCAAAGCCACCACCATAACCACCACCTCCGCCTCCACCGTAACTACCGCCGCCGCCATAGCCACCACTGCCACCGTAGCTCTAAAAAGCGAACATCAGTACAATAACAACCAACAACGCCAATGGGGCACACCATGTCGTATCTATGGGATGAAATGGTCTGAAAATGGGTATTCGAGGTCGAAACCGCACAAGGCGAGATGAGGGCGAAAGAGAAAATGCGCGATCCGGGATAGCGCGCTGGTTTTATAAGCCATGCGGACTCCGTGCACCGCTTGTGGTGGCACGGCAGATTGCCCAAAGACCCCAAGAATCGCCCGATGTAAGCGCTCGTGGTATCCCCCGGTATAAAGTGGGGTATGGCAAATATCGATATGATACACATGCAATGTACATACAGATATACAATGGAGAGCAACGACAGCATTGGACTACAATACATACAGTTTCTGCAACAAAAATCCGTTTGATTCATGCGATGGACGCCAGCTGCGCGACGACCGTGTTAGAAAGTAATTGAGGAAAATCGAGAACGAGTGGGACGATAGCAAGAATGGGAGTATGCAGAGCAAGTTGCGAGGGTATTTCACATGATCAAACACTGATCTCTTTTCCTATGGCGGTGTGCATCGGCCGGGTATCGGTTTCGCATTTGTCGTACAAGGTCTTCGAATACTTCCGCTACATGCCAGTTGCGTTTAGCAGAAGTTTCGTAGAATGGCAGTTTCCATCGTTCGGCATACGCTTGAATCGTCGCTCTGGATACTTGCCGCTCGCTGGTCTGCAGAAAACCTGTGAGTGATAGAATAAAAACAGCACACGGGATGTCTGACCAGGTCCAGCTTGGTACCAACGACAACGATGGGGACATTCTGGGTGGAAGGAATGTCAGGATATGTGGAAATAATGATACAACGCGGACAACGTACGCCATCTGTGCCTTTGGCCTGGTATATTTGCTGCCTGACTACATCGAGTTCTCTGAGGCTAGATTCTTCTGTGAGGCTGCATCGTGCATAATTAGTTCGAGATCAGCGGCTGTTGTGAGACAGAATGTACCTGAAGACGAGAAGAAACCCGCTTCCATTCTGCCATGATGGGACGAAGGGATCATAGATGAGCAGGTTTGCGATGAAATTCACGGGGCGAGGCTAAGAACACCTTCAGATAGCGCTCGTTTAACGCCGTAAACTGCTCGACCCCGGGCGTATCCACAATGTCAATCTTGATAGCAAGACCTGAGAACGAGGCATGCTTCTGTGAAGAGAGCAAGCACATACTTTGAAGTGTTCGCCATCTACGATGAGATTACAGTGGTACTCGTCTGCGGAACGGATGTGAGTTCGTGAAGGAGGTGCGGACGTGCGACGGACCTTCGATTGTAGGGTCGTACCGCTCGATGAACTCGTCGCGGCCGAAGCGTATTGTAAGAGCGGACTTGCCGACTCCTCCAGCTACGGACGGGTAAGAGGTGGGAGAGTGAGTGCGAGCAGGACGCGTGCGCACCTCCGAGGACGACCGTGTTGAATCTTCTTGGGCGCCGCATAGGCGAGGGGCTTCCCAGCCGGGTAAGTAGAGACACGAGCGCGCGACGGGGAGGCTGGGAGGAGTAGGGGGAGTTATATGAGGTGTGCCACGGCCAGGGAACGCAGCAGTCCTCACCTGGGCCATCTGCATCAGCCGCTATCTGCCTGCCTCCCTGTTGTTCCGATATCACTGCGAGCAGAGCGGACCTCGCCTCGCTGCAACCGCGGACTTGCCGGTCTTATCGCCGACTCTCGCCACCGCCACCAACACTCTCCAGTAGCGCCTAGCACGCCCGAAGGCTGCCACTCACCACCAGGCATGGTCCGTCCCAGGGTCTTTTTCGACATTGCCATCGACGGCTCCCCCGTTGGAAGGTCTGCCGGGTCTCACTTCTGTCCTCGTGTATCTCATGTCTGATGCAGTCTGGCAGGGTGATCTTCGAGCTCTTCAGCGACACCGCACCAAAAACATGCGAAAAGTGGGTATGCATCTGATACCCTCTTCTATCGATGGCTTTCCCTGCTGATCCCCTGGTGCACACAGCTTCCGTGCGTTGTGCACCGGCGAAAAGGGCCTCTCGGCTCTCTCCCAGCGGCCGCTCTACTACAAGGATAGCATCATACACCGCTCCATTAAGGGTTTCATGATCCAGGGAGGAGGTACGCAGTGACCAACTGCCCATCTTGATCACTGCTCATATC
Organism: Fibroporia radiculosa; assembly: GCF_000313525.1. Taxonomy (NCBI): domain Eukaryota; kingdom Fungi; phylum Basidiomycota; class Agaricomycetes; order Polyporales; family Fibroporiaceae; genus Fibroporia; species Fibroporia radiculosa. The sequence continues at coordinate 107,026 of NW_012133460.1, read as the reverse complement.
GTCTATGCACGTGCAGACTTTACTAAACGTAATGGCACGGGGGGCGAGTCCATCTACGGAGGAACCTTTGCCGACGAAGACCTCACACGAGCCCTTGACTCAGAAGGGTAAGCGTATTCGCTCTCACTTCCCGGATCACACATTCTCACTGTTTTAGGCTCCTATGTATGGCCAACAAGGGGCCCAATACTAATGGCTCCCAATTCTTCGTTACCCTCCGCGAATGCCCCCACCTAAACGGTAGATCCCATTTCGCCATCCCTTACTCGACCGACTCGCTGATCTCACTCAGGTAAACACGTCGTTTTCGGTCGCGTATTGCGTGGCTACGCCGAGGTTGTAGAGAAGATTGTAGATGTCCCTGTTGACGAGAAGGACCGCCCCAGTGTACCCGTGACGATTGGTAACTGCGGCGAGCTCGTCCTTCGCGCCAAACCTGTATCACAACAACCACAGCTGGAAGGTATGCCCTTCTTCTCTTCTCCCGCCTGATGACACGTGGGCTCATTTGCACGAACTTGGGCACGGCGAAAGCTGTGGGCTCAGACAGCGAGAGCGATCGCTCGGAAAACGACGACAAGCGGCGCTCGCGCAAGAAGCGCAGGCGCCACCGCTCTGAAAGCCGCGACAGTGATCCAGATGCGTCTGGCGACGACGCGCGTGAACGGCAACATCGCAAGAAGAGCAAGCGCAAGTCGAAGTTGAAGAACAAGAGTGAGCGCACTGGCGCACGCTCCTCTCCGCGTGCAGATGGAGACCAGAATCAGCCACAATCGCACGCAGAACCTGAGGAAGAGACGGAAGAACAGTATGATGCGCGGTTAGAGCGAGAGGAGAACGAAAGATTGGAAGCGGCAAGGAAGAAAGAATTGGAGCGGTTGAGGCGGAAGCTGGAACATGAAAATGCCCCCTCTACAAATGGCGTCAGATTCAAGGGTGAGTACAGTTTTGGACACAACGACCAATCTATTTGTTGCATGCGGTATTGATTTTGTCATCGTAGGTCGTGGGCGCATGAAGTATGTTGATCCTGAAATGCGCGCACACCGTGACGATTAATGCAGGGGATTCTCAAGGAGATCTGTCTGTTAGAGGCGGGCATTCCTCAGACGTCTGCCTCTTCTGACTGAATGTCTTGGTGAGCGAAGTTTTGGGATTTATGCAGTCCTGGGCATAGTTGCGTATGCACACTCAACGTATGTATAATGGTCATGGAATCGAGAACATGGGGGCTAAATACACATGTATTCCGTGAGCATCAACTGCGCGCGAGAGCATTTATCAATACATCTTGGAAGCGAACATCGAAATCCCGTTTATCATACATTTATTTCTCTGCAAGTTCGCGTCAGAAGCGCTAGTGGCCACGAGAACGGACAAAACACGCACTTGGCCCCAACTTCAACCACTTCGGAACTTTCTTCTCTGTCGATGGCGCAGGATTAGATGCAGCAGAGGGAATATTTGACGAAGGTGCCGATGATAGTGATGATGATGACGACGATGTGATATCCGGGTCGAAATTAGGCGGCGTCGGCAAGTCCTCTGCCCTCGCCAGTATTGACTCATCCAGCGGTGCCGGAACATCCGTGTCTGCTACTTCATAAGCACCACCCGCAGCAATGCTTTGCAAAGATAGCACGCACGGTTCAATGCATCGTCCAGGAAGTTCAATAACAATACAGACGACGGGGAGAGCTGCAACTCCGTGAGCGACAAGTCGCGGACCTCAGGGTCGGATACCTTGAATTCACGCTTTGGCGGCGTCTGGTCTTCCTCATCGCGCCGTGCTCTCAGCTGCATGTCCAATGACAAAAATGGGATCAACTACGCACATAATACGAATTTGATCGGCTTCACATCTTCCCGCAGCGAGTTCCGTACAAAGGCATAAACCGAGCGGATTTTGTCCGTAGATGGAAAGACCTTCTCGAGCTGGCTGCGATCGCTGAACTTGACACGGATCGTGGTCTATACGGAGCTGAGTGGAAATAACTGTCTATTGCAACAGGAAGGACGTACTGTTGGCCATCGAGCCCGTTTCGCCTTCTCCTCCGCGTCCCGCATTGCCTGTGTCCGTAGTGGTGCATTGACTAGAGCCTGCGTCCGCGCCGACAAGGACGCTTGCGCGGCCTTCAAGTCTGCGGTGCTTGGTTGGAAATAGGAATCAGGAAGCTCTCCTGAACATTGTTATCAGATAGGTTGATCAGCGCAGACAAAGCGCGAGGACTATGAGCGACCTCATTCACACAGAAGATAGAGACGTACATACTCCGTGTAGAAGTGGATTGCGGCGGTCTATAATATCGAAGCACGGGTAGTTCACCTGAAGCAGCCGGCGCACTCGTTCGAACAGCCTCCGCGGCCGGTAGAGATTCATGGGTCGACATGTTGGTGACTGAGAGGTGCAGAGATGATGGTTCTATAGTTTGAGTATGCAGGTGCTTGGTGGTCCGCTCTAAGGCGCTCACTGTGCAGCAGGCTTAGCTAAGGGAACGAAACGCGAACAATCTCGAATTGACCGGTATATAATGAGATATACAGCACAAAATTTATCCACCAGTGACCACCCTGTCCTCCTAACTGTTGACAGAGGATTTGTTGCCTCAGATCCGGATGCTGCACAATGTGAATAAGTGAAATACTTTAGGATACTTGAACCGGAACTAAAATCAGGAAGTAGATAGTTGTCTCATGTCCTCGATCCCAGGGCTTGCCGGCGAGCGAGCCCCTTTGTTATGGGATCAACGACGGTCGAACGCAAATTACAAGAGTATGCATCATTCCATGAAAGAGATATCTAGTATTACTCACCAGAAACGGCGTGGAGAAATTGGTACTGGAATGTTGGCAAAATGTAAGTTGAACTGAAGGAAGTTCCCTTTTCAAGCGATCGCGTTGTTGACTACTATTTGTGTCCGGTGGCTGCAGCGAATGCTCCATGAAAGTGGCGCAAAGGCAAGGACTCGGAACTCACTCTATCTTCTTTTCCAACAACCATGTCGCACGACCATTCGCATGATAGCTGCGGTGGCGGGTCGCACGACCATGATCATCATCACGATATCCCAGAAGATCAAGGTTACCGTGATAACCTCTATACTCGAATTGATCGGGCGAATGTAGTGGCGCTGAATGTCGAAGCCCCAGGAAAAGGCCCCGAGGTTATAAAGCCCTGGAATGAACGGCTTGACGAACAAATTGTAAGTTGTATGCTTTCTCTGTTTTACGAGAAATTGCATGCAAGCCCGTAATACTTATTGATCATTATTCGCGCAGTACCTCGAGTCGGATGCCGATGATCAGATGTAAGCTGCTTCGAGCGCGTTCCCGAGGGAGATTATTTGAACGTTCGACAGAATAATACGTGTTCCGTTCACCGGCTCCGTCAAGCTGCGCGCCGTCCTTCTCAAAGCCGGTCCGGGTGATCAAACGCCAGCCAATGTCGCCATAGTAAGTATGGCTGCTTAACTAGGGCAATCCATACTAAGGCCTATTTCCCGCTAGTTTAGCAACATTGATCATATGGATTTTTCCGACATCTCCGACCGTAAACCGGTTCAAGAGTTTACCGTGGCGCAAGGTAGAGAGGTAGGAGAATATCATGTCCTGTACGTTGCTTCTCCGATATTCCGGATGTTGGAGGTAAGTGTGTAGATCGACCAATGTGACCGCTGTTTTCAGGCCCGCAAAATTCCCAAATGTTACATCCCTAACACTCTTCTTCCCTGCGTCGCAAGGAGCTGATACAACACGAATATATTATGTCGGCTTCCTGGGTCAGTTCACTGAGGTGCGTGAAACTTTATTTAAAACCTCAGCATCAGTGTATCGATTCTTTTAAATAGCGCAAAAATGAGCCCGTCATTACAGTTTACGAGGCACAAGCCAACCTTGCCGATCACGAGAAAATTCAAGGCATGGACGGTAATCTCAGCATGCCACAGCCGTGATAATTGGAGGGATATTAACGTATTGTATACCGCAAGAAGGCCAAGTGCAGATGGATTCAATGTCATAACCATGTATTATATATCACAAGTGTAGCTTCAAATGACGTCAGATATGCACACTCGAGTGAACACTGTCGCGCAAGCACACTCATCTAGTCATCTAGTCATCCGGGATTTCACATAGTAGCATAACAATATAATGACCACACCAGGCATAACACATGGAGCTCATTCATCCCGAACACAATTCTTTCTGTCACAGCATGATCAACCCATCCTTCAACCCTATCCACTCTAGCTATCTACTTCTTCCCTTCGAATCCCTCTACCACCCACGAAGCCGACAGGGATGCACCCGATATTGACGCCGATGGGAGCGAAGAGCTTGAAGTCAGTGGGACAGGAAGCGGGTTTGGTGTCCGCGCGGACGAGGGACTGACATCAGGCAACGCTCCCCAATTAAATCTTGTTGCCGGACTAGGGCTTGGAGAGCTTTGTAGCGGGACAGGAAGCTTGCTCATCGTCTGCGTTGACGATGGGCTAACATTAGGTAACGGTCCCCAATCAAAATTTGCCGCCGCACTAGGGCTTGGGGAGGTCTTCTTAAGCGGGACTGCCTTTGCGTGGTACCTTCCTCCCGATCTATGTCTTGAGCCCGTCCCAGGAGAGTGAGATGTGTCATCATCGAAATCGGGCGTAGGAGTCGCGGGAGTTGCAGGAGTCGTAGGAATCGAAGGTGCCTTGGCCATTTCCGGAGTTGACGGCATTGATTTCCGTGGAATAGAGAACGACAACTGAGGTGACGCAGGGGCTTCTTCTTTCACCATGTTTGGTATAATCCCGCGGGAAGTCGACAAAGGCTCAGGCGTAGGTACAGCCGGTGTTGCGGAAACGGCTTGAGTGTTCAGGAGCGGTTCCTTGCGCGCCTGCAGCAGAGCTCGCTTGAGCTTATGTGCCGACATCTCTGCGTTGAGAGCAGCTGCTGTTGATCTAGCGAAATGGGGCGTCACCTCCGACGAACGAGCATTCTCCCGCTCAGTTGTATCCCTGTCTTTTGAAGGCGTACTTCGTGCAGACCTCATGCTGAGCCTAGCAGCTCGCGCGGTTAATTGTGCGACTTCGTCCTCATGCTGATCAATAGCACCGTCGATGTTACGATAGATTCTGTTGATGGTATCCAGCGACGGGGCCCTATGACCAATGCGTTATAGCATTATACATGTTAGAATCAAAGCTCACATACTTCAATTCCGGCTTTCCCGCCCTCATAAGCTTGGCCTTCTTCTTAGATGCCTGTATGTGGTCCTCAAGCTGTCTAAGTCTGTCGCGCAAAACCTGCCGTAGGAGATTGATACCTTCACAACACGAAAGACGCTGCTCATATAAAATGACGCACCCGAATGTCCCTTCGTAATTGACTCTGAGCTTCCAGGTGCTCAGGGGCCAAAGTCCTCGCCTTCAGCATTCTGGCAAATCCTGCGTCGCTTGAAGCCTTACTAAAGCGCACTACTTCTTCTTTTCGAGCACTCGCTAATCATCGACACATGAGAGATAATAGTTGGCGGGAAGGGCGGCTCACACATACCTTTCAAGAGATGCCCTTCCAGTTCCTGAATTGATGCCTCGTAATCAGCCTTTCGACCCTTGAGACCAGCAAGTTCCTTCTCGACGACGAGCATGGCTGGTTGCAGTCGTACCAGGTCACCGATTGTCCATTTGCTCATATCCATCGGGGCAGCGTTTGTACCACTCCCGATACCAGACTTGTAAAGCAAATCCTTCTTCTGCCCAGCATCTTGGCTCACCACACGTAACTACCATCTCGTCAGTGGTATTCCGTTCATCTGGCAGAGCCTAGCGCACCTGATCCAGTTCCTTCCTAACAAGTCCGAACAAACGGAGACACTCGGCCTGCATGCCTTCCACGAGCACTGCGGCCTCAGCGATAGGCCCCTCTGCTGACTTCCCAGATACTTGTTGGGCAGCTGTAGATCTATTAGATGAGCCTTGCACAAACGCAGGTCTTGCCTGTGATCCGCTTGTCTGTGATACTGGCGACACCATACTAGGATTTCCGAATATACTCGATGGCGAGGACAAAGCCGGCGAAATGGGAGGCGCAGGCTTTGGCGAGAACGAGGAAGGCAAATTTTCACCCGTCGAAGAACTCAAAAGAGGAGCACTATTGCTCCCGATGGAAGGTGATGGCATGGATGTTTGCCCTTGTAAGCTGAAGACCGACGGAGGCGGCGTAGGGCTCGGTTTTGGAGTGAAGTTTAAAGAACCAAACGCAGGAGCCTTGCCTTTGCCTTTATCATTAGTCGACCCGACTGAAGAAGGCGTACTGGGTCCAAATGTGGACGAGAGCGGGGGAGTCTTTGGCCTCGATGTCTGTGGTTGTTCCTCGTCTCGACTCCGCTTGGATCCACTTTCAACCTGCGCAGACGTAGACACGCGTCGCCCAGTCGAAAGCTTAGGCTCGTCGTCATTGTCATCATCACCGGTTATCGGCGCACTAGCCAAAGGCGAACTTCGTGTCGGACGTGTTGACGGCCTACCAAGGCCGAGTGAAGGAAAACCGGTGGGTGTTGCAGAATTGGGCGACGGAGATGGAGACGGCAATGACGGGGAAGCGGCGCTTTTGACGGGACTAGGAGATCCTGGAGGTGTAGTACTAGGGTCTCGCGTTGGAGATGTTCCCACCTTAGTCGCTTCGCCAGGAGAGGATAAACTATCAACAGTCGTCGGTACCTTCAGAATTGTCTCGTTCGGTACTTTCTTAGTGGAATCGGCTGTAGCAACGGGAGTCACCTCTACGAGTTCGCTTTCGGACTCATCGGAGAATTCATCAGAAAGAAACTCGGCTGTATCGTCTATAAACTCTCCTTGTGGGAGAACAACTCTTGCAGTGCTCACGGCATCCTCATCTTCCTCGCCATCGTCGATTTCTGAGTCTGATTCTGACTCAGAGTCAGGTGGCGAGGCCAGGGATCCCGTCCTTACAGGCGTATTACCCTGTCTTGCGAATGCTGAGAATACAGACCCAGACGCCTCATTTTGTGATCTTGATGGAGTCTTAGGCGACCCTGAGGCTCTTGCTTTCTCGTCCTCGTCCGATTTCTGTCGCAACAAGTCTCCGAATGATATACCTGAGGCACCCGAAACGCCGAAAGCCGATTTAGAGCCACTAAACGCGGCAAACGCGCCGCTGTTCGGCGACGGACTAGGCGTAGTCAAGGTCCCCGCACCGGGGCTACCAAAGACTGACCGAGCGTTTCCTAAGGCCGAAGGTGCACCAAACGTAGGTTTCGTAGGGTCAGCCGTTGGAGATACAGTTGGCGGAGGTGAAGACCCGCCTAAGAATGCGGTTGGAGGAGGAAGCTCCTGTTTGGCCGCCTTAAAGAAGGGTGACGATGACACATCAGCTGAACCAAAAGCACCGAATCCCGCACTGATTTGACCAAAGCCGAACGGCGACGTTTGAAGCTGACCAAAGGCTCCAGATTTACTCGTCAATGGAGAAATACCGCTGGGTGCAGATGGTGTGAACGGTTTGGGGGAATCTGCCGCAGTTTGGGGTGCTTCTTTCGTAGTCTCTTTAGATGCTTCCTTAGGGAGGTCCGCAAAAGCCTTGACATTGGGCTGGCTAGCACCCGGATCAGGAGTCCTTGAAGGGGTTTGCGGCTGCTCTGCTTTCAGTGGTTCAAAGATAGACCTAGATTTTTCCTTTTCGTTCACAACACGCGCTGATTCGTCGTTTGCCCTGGATGCCCATGGAGGCTTCGCGTCTGCCTTGGGTGTCGCGCTGCCGAAGCTCACTGGACCAGCTTGGGCAAACGCACTAAACCCTCCTCCGGAAGTACTCGCTGTGCTGTTATTATCTCCCGCTTTCGCGCTCTCCGTCTCTGCTTTCCCGAAGGAGGTCTGTCCAAAAGCGGGCTGTCCAAAAGCGCTCTTTGCAGCGGCAGACTGTCCGAAGGTCGGCTGTCCGAATGCCGGTTTCCCGAAGGCAGGCTGTCCAAATGCAGGCTGTCCAAAGGAAGGTGCAGATACTTGCTGTCCAAATGCCGATGGGCGCTTAGACTCTACTGCCAATGTGGATGACGATGACGAGCCAACAGCGGGCGAGAAAGCGTAGCTAGAAGGAGTTCCCAGATTTGCGAAGGCTCCAAAACCGGCAGCGGGTTTGATGTCTGAAGACATCGATGATGCGGCGGCGGCAAACGGAGAGCTTGAGCTCGGAGCACCTAGGTTGGCGAACGCGCCGAAGCCTGCGCTGGGCTTGCTGAAGCCAGACGTCCCAAAGGTGGGCGAAACACTACTCATACTCGAATGCTGAGCAGTAAACGACCCAAACACTGAAGACGTGCTGGGTGTAGGTGAGCCAGATGAAGCGTCTGTCCCACCCAAAGACAAACCACCAAATCCTGCATTGGTGGCTTCTGAATCCATGGCTTCTTCAGCGATGCTAGGAGCGCGGGCCACAGGTTCAGGACCTGGTTGGACAGTGGATAAGGGAGCCGTGGATGTATCCATACTGAAACCAGTCTGGCCAAATTTTGCTGATCCGGAAGCGAATGCCTCGAACCCACCTTTCGAAGGCGACGAGGTTGGAGTGGTAGAAAATATGGTCGGGGATGCTGCCGACGCGCCAGGCCGTACAGCAAAAATCGCCGACGACGACTCCCCTGACTGACTTCGCTGAACGGCACCGCTCACGTCGATCATCCCAGGGTAAGGTGTGCCCTGAGAGTTGACTACATGCCAACCTGTGAGAGTCCCATCGCTGGCGTAGGCATACAGTATGGGAGGTGGCGGCACGTCCACTTCTTCCCCTGAGGCCTGAGTTAGCCGGAACGGTTTGGTCGAAGTCAAATCCACATCCAGCGCGAGAAGAACAGTGTCATTCATGTCCTTGTCGAGAGGAACTGTTGGCGTTGAGGTTTCCTCCAACGACAGATTGCACCAGGTTTCGAGGGGAGACCCTAGCTCCGTGATGCTCCCAAGTAAGCCGATATCCGACGACGTGCTGTCCCCTATGAACAGTAAAAACCTTGCAGATCCCCAGTTTCGAAAATTGGCTACGAACTGCCCAGGTGGACGAAGGCCAGGGAAAGGCAGGTAGGGAGAATTGAGCTTGACATCTCCGACTTGATTCGCTTTAGAATCAAACGATACGATGTAGTGACTCTGTTCGCTATCAGGATTAAGATCACCTCTCCCGGAGAATACAGCATGGAACTCCGTGTTGGTGATCCAATCAATAGCAATAACACTTTCCTCGCCGATAGTTGCCGGCTTAGGTATCAGACTCTTCAACGAACCTGTAGCCGTAGGGCTGTAAGTCACAATGTCGCCGCTCTCGAGACCTATAGCTAACTGCTTGCCCTTCGGGGACCAGGACACTGTCGAATCCTGATTTAACATATTAATGCACGTCTACTTGAGTGATAACGTACAAGCCGTGGGTCGTGTATTCGGCGTAGAGCCAGATCTCCAGCCTCCCACCGATTTCATGTTCTGGACGTCATACACCTCGACTGGAAGTCCACTGCTTTCAGGAGAGCGGAGTACGGCCACTAGTTCCGACATGTCTCCGGGATTGGGTACAATTTGACGAATGGGCATGCTCGATGGGAAGGTATGCAGGGGCACACCAACTCCACCTGAAAGCAACAGCTGCGTATCAAATACAATGATCGAACCGTCCACAAGACATATGATCAGACGAGTATCATTATGCGCAAACATTACCGTCTGTGGAACGCCAGGCAGTGCCACATTAGTCTTTGGTGAAAAATCAGCGTCCATGTTTGTTAAGGACGCAAACGTGGAATGAAGATCCGCAAGTGGCGCAGCGATGAGTTCTAAAGACGGGTGTCATATAGTGGCTACTGTTAACAAATGATCTCAGTAGACAATATGTAGACTTGCCATACGAGCCATTTGCTCCTCGGACTGTAGCTGCGAAGCACCCCTTGCTATTAGCAACAGCGAACAGCCGCCCTTGTCCAGGAAGAGCATCAAGATCGAGAGGCTGAGGGGATAAGCGCACTCGAGCGCGTTTGTTGAGCAGACGAAGGACCAAGAACTGTTCACAAAAGAATATCATTATCTTAAATGACCGAAGGGAGGTGCAGATGCCACGCACATCCGCATTCTTCTCAGAGGCCTCCTTCGAAACTCGCTGCATGTGCGACGGCAGTGGCGGAGGCGATTGGAGTTGCGTTACGTTCATGATGTCGTGTGTCTCAGCCAGACAAAATCCGGGGTTGTAAGGGTCTCAAGGTGGTCGCCAGGCCGTCGACAATGTCCTAATAGAAGGAGGTGGACGTCCTCAGCAAGAAGGCTTCGCACAACGACGCAGCTTGAAGCTGGACGCGACCACCCGGTCAGGTGATTTGAGACAACGCGTCGCTACCGCCACGGTCGCGTCTCAGCTACACAATAGTTAGCAGGACAATCTAGGGCGTTTCAAACACTACGATTCGTGAAATTCTGGACTAATTACACTGATATACAATTACAAGATAAAGTAAGCTTAAATTGCTACATCCCCATTCCCCTAGTCCCGCCACCCTCCTTCCGCTGTGTGAACGACTGCATCACCTCGTTCGGCACGCCCCCCATTCCATTCGCGCTACCAGCACTTGACGTACGCTGGTGCATCATGCCCGACGCACCCTGTGACAGCATAGCACCCGGGTTCGAACCCGGCAACAGATCCGGAATCTGCGGCTGCTGAGAGACATTCTGAGTTAAAGACATCGCCTGTCCGAGGGGGGGTGGCTGCCCATTCACGAATGGATTCATGATGAATACATTGTGCTTCTGCTGCAGCGCTTGCAGCTGTGCCTGCGACGTCGTTGGTGTTTGTGAGGGCATCTGAGAAGGCATTTGTGCTTGCTGAGCCTGATTAAGCAGTTGCTGTTGTCGCGCTGCCATGATCTGTTGCAACGCCGACAGCCGTTTGTCCAAAGGTAAGTTGTTTAGCGTCTGTTGCTGCTGAGGTGATAGCTTCGTAAGAAGCATTGCCACAGGCGGAGGAAGCTGTGTCAATTCAAAGCCGCAGACCTCCGACTTCGGCATGGGAGGCATTCCTCTCATCGAGAGGAAGAATGCACCAATAAATACACCCGGTTTGGAAGGGAACAGCATCATCCGCTTCTCAGGTAAACCCGCTGGGCCGGTGAATGTAGCTATTGCGTACTATCCGCACATATTGATCACTCTTCCGATTACGCACACTATGTTGCTGCATACTCACAATGCTCTTTTCTTGCAGTGCAGTATACAACCCTCGCAAGTTCTCGTCGTTGGTCTTGTGATTTCCTTGAAGAACTTGTGGAGTGAAATATACGATGGCGCACTGGTTTGAAAGACGCTTCAGCCAGTCCTGCAAGAGAAACAAAGGGATGACCCGTTCCGGTGCGGCCACCAACATCACGTTGGATGGCCAGTTCATAGAACGTCTGAGGAGGACATATCAACGCGATGTTGCGAGGGCTTTTTGCTAACTCACAAAATCGTTCCATGGCCCGGTTGTTGCGTATGCATCAGAACATGTGCTTGCACCACCCGCCCGTTTAAGTCTATCCCAGGCCCCCAAGATAGGCCACCCTCCCATACGATTTGTCCGAACGCACTGTTTACCACCTGCTGTGTCGGATTTGCAGCCGGTAATGTCGGATTTTGGGAAGCTTGCCCAGAATTCTGCATTGGTAGGTTAGTTGCTCTGTTCATCTGTGATTCCATGGCGGGGTGTGTAGGACCAGTGACATCAGGTAGAGAGTTTTGATGGTTCGATGTGGCCTGCAGAAGATGGGGCGGGTGGGCATTCGACGCAGGTTGACCTAGCGGTGAGGGTGGATCTGGCATTGGTACGTCGTCCAACGATGACACAGACTGACTCGGTTGGGGTGCCGACGCCGATGTTTGCACTCCGTTTTTGTCGTTTGCATTCGATGAGGCTACCGAAGACCCACCTTGCGTGTTCGAACTTACAGGCCGCGATCGTGATTGGCCTGCTGCATTTACTGAACTCGCCAAACTAGCCTTGTGTTTGTGTATCGCTGCCGCTATTTGCTTGTGCATAGTCGCTAGCTTCTGATAATCGGCATTGGCCTGGCGGGCTTCATCTTCACGTCCAGCGACCTGGTGGGCTTTTATTTGCTGCTGCCGCTGGATCATCAGCGCCTGCAGTGCCCTCGTACGTTCCTCAAACTGTGATATAGGGAATCCTCCAAGAACTTGAGTTGGCGTGCTAGAGGAAGACTGAGCGGCAGTTGACGTTGCTGATGTCGGCTGAATGGTAGAATCCGCGATCTTGGGAGAGGTATGTTTCGGCTGAGACTGGACACGGGAACGTTTTGCGACGGGACTTCCTTCAGGAGCAATAGATACAATCTCCGACGGACGTTTGGTACCTACATTTACCGATGGTCAATGCACGGAGAGCACAGCAATACTGAACGCAGATACCCTTGGACTTTGGTGACGAGAAGCCGCTCAAGTGTATGCTGTGTGAAGAACGAACCGGAAACCATGGGCCTTGAATTGTCCCTGCTGCGGCCTATCATGAGATTGGTCGCAGGTCTAGTGATCATTGCCGATAGAACTCACTGATGTGGCCAGTTCAGGATATCGCGGAAGCTGCCTAAGAAGAATCGCGCTATAGCATATTTCCCGCTGGGGCAACATCAACGTCAACCACACTAGATTACACTCAAGGGCAAACCTTCTGAAATTCAGATGAGAGTGTATCCCAAGATACATCGTCTAGAGTAGGCATCACATTCCACTGCGGCCGTTCCGTTGAATCTGGTTCTGCTGCTGCGACGTGAATAACGTATGATGCGAATACCTGGTGGGCTAGTTGACACATTATCCTACTATGATCTTAGACACCTACCTCCATCGTCTCCCGCAACGACTCGAAAAGCTAAGCGGAAGCGGAAGTTATGTTACGAAGCCGATATATGAGAGGGGCTGACGCACCTCAATGGCCGCAACGAGTCCTTCCAATGCCGCCAAACCTCCAGACTCCCCTGATCCCGTTCGTCCAATTCCAACTTTGGAGGGGTCATTACGCATGTCGTTCAGTACAGTTTGCGCATTGTTAAAGAATACCTTTCCGATAAGAGGAGTAGGTCGCGTTTCTGCAGACCCGTAACTCACGCAACCGAAACGAAAATGCTGGCAAATTGTGAATGATGTTTCAAAAGGAACGAAGAAAAACCCTACCGCACGGCTGCCGTATAGGTCACTGAGGCGGCGGAGCAGGGGACCTATGTATTCTTGTATGACTTGGTTCCACTCGTCTGCGAGAGCGAGAGATGAGTCCACGACGTAGGCAATGGCTATAACGTCAGACATTCAGTCTGTACAGAATATCTTGATGAGGCACTGGGCAACCAGTGGTTGAGATTCCGATGATGAATGGCAGAATTACGAAATGTGGCTTATCCCGCGCTAGATTAACCCTCATTGCTAGGGATGATACTGGGATGATGTATTTGGAAAATGACAAGCCTCTAATCCAGAAACGACAGCCAGTGATCATTTATGCAATGTCCGTGTGCACCTAATGTAATAATAACACAAGGATACGCAACCAAATTCCAGTGCTAGACGACGTGGGATATTATGAAGGCCACATGGTATAAGGGCCGGGTACAAATGCGCAAGTCCGTGGAAAAGAGAGTTCTCGACGACAGCATGGTAACGCCGCCTCATACCAGCGCGAGCCAAGCACCACCCATGAATCCGGCGAGAGTGCCGACAAGCATGCCAAGCCAGCTGCGATCTATCTTCCACCGCACTATAGCGTCACTCGCTGCAACTGTGCTCGTCCCGACTAAGCTCAACCACTGGCTGTATGCGAGAATGGTACCAGTAGTGGTAGGTGTAGGCAACGTTGTCGGGGCAAACGTAGGAGTGAATGTACCCTGGAGAACAACCGTACCACCTGAAGACCAATAAAACCTCGCGTTCCGATAGAAACAAAGTTGGCTACCTACCGGCAGCGTTTGTCGTTGTATAGACATAGACTGTGGCAGGCGCAGGTCCATCCGTTGGTGCTGGCTGTTCAACAACTTGTGGGGTAGTAGTGGTCGTGGTAGTTGGGGATGTAGTTGGTGTTGTGAGAGCTGTAGTAGGTGTTGTCGAAGTCGTAGTGGGACTTGTCGTCGTAGTTGTGGGTTTGGTGGTAGTCACGGCGCCGGTCAAGGTTGATCTGAAGGGCAATGAGCAGTAGATAGAGACGAAAAGAAGTATATACCACGTACATGACCTCAGTCGTCGGTAATCCAAGCGGATCCAGTGTCACTTCCTCGACAACGGTGAGTCCCAACCTGCGAGTGGCCGATAGCTCAGTGCGAAAGCGCTGAACAGAATTGCCCGCCACTCACGCGTTGGTCGTTGTGATCGTCTGCCCATACGCAGAGAGCACACAAAGGGCAGCCAAGGCAATGGTGAGAAGCGTTATATGCATGGCGACGGCAGCGGAGACGAGGGAGGACGCTGAAAGCCTGAGGTGATAATATCTGGTGAGGACTGTGTGAGTCCCAGACTTGTCCCAGACTACTCCGATGAGCGCCGGCTTTGCGGCTGCATCATGTGATCGCGCGAAACATTCAGCCTTAAAAGGAAGCCGCTGCTCTTTACATCTTCTACCAAAATTTCGGAAATGGTTGATCGATTCGGCGTGCAGCTCAGGCTTCTTCTCTCCTGCACGCATCCATCCACTCTCCCTTTTCGCTCCCGTTTCCCCTGTACTTCTGCAAGAGTCTTCTCGATCTCGCCACCGGTAGCAGTCAAAAAGCGATTGAAGATGCCACCTAAGAAAGCAGCGGCCGCTGAGAAGAAAACCCTCCTCGGGAGGCCGAGTAATAATTTGAAGATCGGTATCGTAGGTCTGTTTTGCCTAGCTGTTCGCAACGATATGAAGCTAACGCCACCTGGTTCTAGGGTTGCCTAACGTGGGCAAATCGTCGTTCTTCAACACCCTCTCTAAAACAGGCAAGTAACATTGTTCATGGGGTCAAATAGTCTCCGTTCCACCGCATAATTAACTCTTCCTTCAATCATACAGACTTGGGGAAAGCTGCTAATTTCCCTTATGCAACCATGTAATTCTTTCCACGTGTCCATATGCCACATCGTCGCTATCCCGCTACAAGGTGTCCCATTTCAACATCTGCACATATATTCCCTTATATCCACTTTAGTCACGCGACGGGCTCTTTCTGCTCTGTCTTACTTAACGCATTTGATTAAGCCCCACTCACTGACGCACAATTTGCAGCAACCCTGAAGAAGCTCGTATTCCTGTGCCGGATGCCCGTTTTGAATGGCTCTGTGACCTCTACAAGCCTGTATCACGTGTTCCCGCCTTCCTCACATGCATCGATATCGCTGGTTTAACTGCTGTCAGTGAGGGTCTGCTCTGAATATCATTCGGTGCGGCTGCTGACATGCTCTTATTAGGGTGCTTCCACTGGTGCTGGTCTTGGAAACGCGTTCCTGTCACACGTTCGTGCTGTAGACGGTATCTTCCAAGTTGTCCGCGCTTTTGATGACGCGGAAGTTATCCACGTCGAGGGCGATGTCAATCCATTGCGGGATATGGAGATCATTCAGACGGAGCTTCGATTGAAAGACATTGAATGGGTTGAGAAGTCGCTTGACGGCCTCAAGAAGTCTGGTCGTTCGCTCGGAAACTCAAGCTTGGCTGATAAAGCAAAGAAAGAGGAGATTGTAAGTGAAGATTGTTCGACACAATTGCATGACTCATTGCGTTATAGGCGACTGTAGAAAAGATCTATAAAGTCTTGACACAAGACCAGAAGGACGTTCGTAAGGCAGAGTGGACCAACAAAGAGGTGTGTAGAAGATGTTCATCCTCCCTATCTATGGTCTGGGGTAGTTTTATAATGACGATAAAGAGCACATTTGCTCGAATATTAACCCAGCTCGTCGAGGCGGGAGTAACGCCCCATATTGCCTATGAGATACCGCTATAATCTGATCTTTAGTTCTCGAAGATTTATAATTTATGCTCATTTTTCATCGCTAAACTTGTATACTGATAACTTATACGTACAGGTGAATATAATATTTCAAGCCAACGGTGCATTTATGTGATGACAAAGAGCCCAAGGCTCGATCTAACCCAGCTCGTCGAGGCGGGAGTAACGCCCCATATTGCCTATGAGAACCTTTTCCCTTCTGATTTTCCCCCATCAGGCTATTGGTTTGTGGTGAACTCGATTGGTCCAGAGTGATCTCACAATTCTTGCAGATCGATGTTGTGAACGGGCTGCAGCTCCTTACTGCGAAGCCGGTGACATATCTTGTGAACCTGAGTGAGAGAGACTACATCCGCAAGAAGAACAAGTGGTATGTCGTCCTTTCTCTGGCTTATCATCAGCTTCTCAGATCGGCTAGGCTGCCAAAGATCAAGGCCTGGATTGACGAGAACAATCCGGGAGATCCGTTGATTCCCTTTTCTGTTGCACTTGAGGATCGCCTTGCAGCGATGTCTGATGAGGAACGGGAGGAAGAGCAGAAGAATATCGGTGCTCAGAGTGGTCTCCCCAAGATTACTCAAGCTGGTTATTCGAGCCTTGATGTACGCCCGACTTCCCTTCTTAAACATGTCCCATACTCATAGTTCCTATTTCTGACCGCAGCTTATTCGATACTTTACTTGTGGCCCTGATGAGGTCCGAGCATGGACTATCCGACGCGGCACCAAGGCGCCACAAGCAGCTGGCGTTATTCAGTATGTTGTTCCCCTTGGTAATTGATTGGTATAATCTCATGCATCGGAACACAGCTCCGATTTCGAGAATAAGTTCGTATGTGGTGAAATAATGAGCTATGACGACTTGCGGGAGCATGGTAGTGAAACAGCGGTGAAGGCTGCTGGGAAGCTTCGACAGCAGGGCAAGCCATATGAGAGTGAGTTTGTTTTGCTGCGTCCATTTTATAATAGCTAAGCTATGTCATTCAGTGATCGATGGAGATATCGCCTACTGGAAGGCAGGTGCATGATGTGGACATTTTGGGAAGCAGAGAATTACCCGGTCGTGCTGTGGGCAGCGAAAGCATACAGAAGATGTACTTTCAGTGTTTTATATTCCTCAAACAACCTTATAACTCTACCCTGGCTTGAATCTGTTCGCGACCTCAGACAAAGCCTATATGTTTGATTGGGCGAGTTCAATTCGCATTTTGCACAATGGATAGCGGTGTGTCTGATAGTAGTTTTGTCATGAGAACTGAAATACGTCCTCACCATACAAAGTCTTATCGATATCCTCCTGGACATGCAGAAGAGTGCTTCAGCAGTATTGACAGGTCAAAGGAAGCATAATGTCTCTGGCAAACAGAAATAATAAAGGCTCGTCGGGTCAAATGCACATATCGTCTGCTGGTCGTCGCTCACAACACTGAGGGCAGCCACCATGCTCGTCCAATTCGTAACGACCATCATGCCACTATCTATCTCATTGGTGACAATCAAGACTAGCGATACAAGCTTTTGATGATACATATGGCAAGCCGATACAAGTACAGTTACAACTTACAATCGCATTGATGGCAGACACTCAAACCATAGGCGAGAGCTCGTTCAATGGAAGGCGGCACCAGAGGAGACAGAAGTTATCAACTTCTCTGCATCCGCCGACCGAGGTACGATGCGACACTCGAATGGGCCTGGAGAACTATAACAACACACGGTAGGTGAGCGATATGGCCGTTTACTCGCGTTGCAAGTACACGGACCTGATGATCCCAATATAGTCCACCTTCGGCTCAACGGGGAGGCCGTCCAGTCCAATCACTTTTGAGATGTCGAAAGTGGCGAGAATCATAGCTGAGGCGATGAATAACGAATCCTCCGCCAGCATTTGTCCCGGACAAGTGCTGAAAGAAGCAGCATCAGATGTAGGTGCACCGCCGTGAAGTTTTGACACGACGCACCGTCTTCCGTATCCGAAAGCAAATGGGCGCGGGTCGGGATTCGAGACATTCTCGTTCTTCATATACCTCTCGGGGTTGACATCGAACGGATCCGGATAACGCTCTTGGTCGTGCAGCACGGCCCTTCGTATATTTCAGTCATTACGGAGTTATTGAATGGATCGAAAAGGGTCCTTACCATGTGTTAGGAACGATAATTGTTCCAGCCGGGATGCGGAAACCGCGATATACATCTTCTGAAGTCACTTTATGGGGCAGGGCTAAACACGAGACTCAAATCAAATCAAACATGTATCTGGAGGTCAGTCTTGAGAAACTATACCAAGGGGGCCAATTGGATTCCAACGGTGGACTTCTTTCAGGACTGCACCTAAGTACGGCAGACAAGGGCGGTCGCTGAACTTCGGAAGCCGTCCCGGGCCCACCACGGAGTCTATTTCTGCCTGAGCCTTGCGCTGTACGTCGGGATAGAGAATCATAACCAAGAAGAATGACTCAAGTGCGTGTACAGTCTGTCAAAATTCCGTTAGCTAGAGATTTGGAAGATCAAGTTCTACTTACAGTGTCTGAGGCAGCTGCAATGTTTAAACAGTGAGAATTATGCACTCGAATGGAAAGCATCACTTCACCGACCTCCGTAAAACGAGGTGGATGCGCACCTCTGTACGTATTCTTCTTCTGGTGTGCGTTTCTCCTTGGACTGAATCAAGCCCGCTGTGAACGACGGCAGCGCGGTACCATCAGCCTAAAAGTACAGGGTAACTTTAACATAGAGGCGTAGCTGAATACGGGTGAGACAAACGGACAACTTGTTGTTTGACGCTGTCGTACGCCTCGTCCATTAATCTATCCGATAGCCGACGCCCTTCCTTCGCTAGCTTCTTGAACCCGGCACCAGGCAGCCATGAAGGAACGTACTTGACTTCAATGAAGCTCGACGTCAACACATAGCGATATACAAAAACTTCTGCTTACGCATTGGCAACGAATCAACAAGGAATGCACCTGGTGAGGTGGCGACGGAAAAATCAGAATTGCACTGTTCGGCCAGCTTCAATAAAGGGTCTTCTAGGTCAGCTACGTGATATCCGTGCGTGATTTGAAACACGGATGCGGCAACAAACCTACTCGTTGTATAAGCAGACCTATGCTTGGCGAATGGGGAAATATCATACCATCGTAGATGAGAGCGGAAATGCTCGGGGTCTACCAAAATCCGCAGGAGAAGTTCGGGGACTTTGGATTCCTGCACCGCATTTAACTCAGGGGCCTTCCGAGGATTTATCCCGCTAAGCATGAGCCTTCGAATTTCTCGATGATGAGTGCCGTAAGGAGCTAATGGAATTGATCGATCGTAACCCATCCTGCGCGAGGTCAGTACTAACAACTTAAAATATATCAGATCGTCTGCTCACATCTCGCCTGCCATGGTCATCACGGGACGGTCTGAGTAGTTAGCGCTGCGTTTCTCCAGGAGCTCGTTGAGAGCTTCCGGGGAAGACAGAATGATATAGTGTTGACCCAATACGGACAGATGTACAATGTCCCCTATACGTAACCGCAATTAGTACTAAATCTACATTGCATTTCTAGTGAAGTCACACCATATTTCTTTGCCCAATCAGTAAATATCCTCCAGGGACGTTCGGCTGGTATTTGTGATACGTTCCCAACGAGCGGAAGCCCCGGGGGACCAGGTGGAAGGGGAAGCTGGAATCGCCGTCGTGCGAGGTAGAGGATAAGCAGGAGAGGCACAAGTACGATAGACACTGCGACATGGCTGAATTTGAACATGATAGAAAGGTTGAGTAGTGAAAGTCTTTATTCAGAGTGTAGGTTGGCCGAGCAGGGATAAAGTGGCGTCTTTATATCACGAATGCCAGTGTAAACGGCTCCATCACATATAAAGCCTCTCGGGTTCTTTGACCCCTGAACTGGTCAAGAGGGGTTGATGCAAAGTGTTGTATGTCATATCCACCCGAAAACGGAATGAAAGACAGCCATCGCATGAAAACAGCTGGGAAGCAATCAAAGCTGGTTGGTCTCTCGACCTTCTATACGTGGTGGGAGCTGCATTTGACGTTGATTATGCGACTGCGTAGGCACAATGACTGGCTGCGGTTAGTGCATAGTAGCTGGAAACAACCAGGCCTCGGGAAGACTCAGGAGAAGCGGGAGTTGTTGACTCGAGCGGCTCAAGGCGCAAAACAATATCTGCAAAGTTAGCACTTGTAAATCTATTATGATTTTGGTGTGAGTATGTCTGAATAGAAAAGCACAAATATGCAGGCTGTGTGGTCTCCAGTGAACCTCAACTCGGCCCAAACCTGGACTTTTCTGCTTATGTGGATCGGCGGTCGCCCGGGTGTAGCACTCAGATCGGATCCTGAGATTAGCGCTAGCATCGACCATCGGTTCTCTCCCCACCACTGCCGAGTCAACTAACACAGAAGTGAGTATATGACTTGTGGCTCGATGAAGTTGAGGTCTTCAAAATTAGGGAATTTTATACACAAATGTGCAAACCTAAATCTGTCCATTAAATGCAATAACCCCGACTACTTCCCTGCACGAGTCTCAACTCACCCTCCTCCGAGTCCCGCTCCTCCCTTTAGTCATTGACCCACTATCGACTCGGTTTTTATATGCTCAGCCTCCACAACAATTAATGCATCTGACCTGAGTAAAAATATGCAGGGCCTGCAAGAGCGACTCGGTTCAAGTTGGTCTATGCTGCTCACAGGGACTACCCCTACCTATTCATACAATCAAGCATCATTCCTAGGAACGGTAGTACCCGATGACACTTGCGGGAAAACGCCAGGGCCGAGCATGTTGATGATTTCACCTGCTCTCACCGAGTATCAAGCACGGATCAAAACATAGTGTGTACGTTAGACAGCTTGGGTGTGACAATTTTAGATCTCCATTTCAGCGCAACCTGGAGATAAAGGAACGCGTCGGTTTTTACAGACACTGCTGTGCAGGAGTCCGTAGTTCGTTGCTATAGTGTACGTAACCTATGCTGACGGACCAACAATGGAATGATGAAATGTCGTCTGCACGACGTATAAGAGCATGCTCATACTTCAAAAATATCACGCCCGAAACGCATCGAGGTCTATCACCTCACTTGATCTCAGCTCACTTTTGAACCACTGACTGTCTTTATCGCAATGCGCTTCAGCACGAAATTTACTCTCATCGCCGCGACTACGTTTGTATTTACCATGGGAGCAGTGGCATTTCCCTCACCAACCCCAGCGCCGATAGAGGCAAAAATATGCCCCGAGACCGAAAAATGCATCATCGCGCCCAACGGGACATATATATGCAGTGCTTTGCCGTGCACCTGATGATGATCCCACAGGTGAGCCAGTCGCCGGTAGCTATAGGTCGAAGTGGCTGACTGCATTTTCAGCTTGCATCCTCGTCATGAACTAAGTACATGGTTTGGGAGGAACGGGGATGAAGAGGGCGGGTCACTGGTAGAGGGAGACGTCACAAGCAACAGAGAATGGTCCTGCTAAATGTTTACCTACAGCAATTTTGTCAATCTGTCGCACAGGGATAATTTCTCTCGTCTTGTGCTCTGGCTGGCACCTCAGATGAAGTCCGCACACATACGCGTGAGATTCGCATGAGATGAGAAATAAAATAGGCACTCACTAGTACAAAAGGCCCGGGTCAGATTATTTTACATCATCGTTTCTGGCCATAACACCAAGAGATCCAACTGCGTATGAAACCATTATCAAGTATATGCAAAACAGTAGCGGCGCACTCTTCACAGGAAAGCATGCCATACTTTTACTAGAAACATGTTGGCCGAGGGGATATAACTGATGGATACGGCTGGGATGGTTGGCTATAGAATCAGTTAGCAGCTTATCAGCCTCAAGAATGCATCATAACACCCACATCAGTAGAAAAATGGGTCATGCACAGCCATTCGGCGAGACGCTGGTCCTGGTACTAACAAACGCCTTTGATATTGATATTGATAGGCTTGGTGCCTGCTTAGTACATAGCAGAATTGTGATGTATTTATATCCCGTAACTTGACGCTCTCTACATCATACGGCAGAAACGTATCTGGAGAGAAAGAAAAATTTGCTTTTGGAAGACATACGACCAACAATAGGGTATAGTGGAAAATAGATGCAGATCATCACGCTTCGCATCTATGTGCGGAGCTTGTCGACAGAAAATATGGGTGAACAATTGAGCTGAGGTAGTTAGTTGGTGGGCCCGAACCAGCTGGTGAGCATCGACATAAGCATCCAGATATTTGAACTTTGAGGGCAGTGATTTGATCTGACGCTAGATGGAAGGCATATGACTCACCAAGAGAGCACTGTCAGCTTAGTCGAAGCTCTAGCTCTCTTCCGCACCGATCTTTAGATGAGCTAGTGATGAATGAAAGATACGATGTTGGTCAACATTTAGTAACTAATTCCATTCCATTCCAAAGGAGCCCACCTATTTGTGCAACAGCCAAGAGCCGCCGGCACTATATATACAGGATGTCATGTTTCTCCTCTAAATCTCAACACTTCGTTCGAGAGAGCACAGCAACATTCAAGCACTTACCTCATCATAATTCCTACACAATGCACTTCTATATAAACATCTTAATAGCTGCACTTACCATAACTTGGTTCACTGTGACAGCCGCTGCCTTAGCCATGCCGACTGAGCACATCATACACCCAGTTTGCTATACAGCTTGTGTCACTGAAACCGATGGCACTAGATACTGCCCTCCCTGTTAACGGATGGTAGTATGACGATTCAGTAAGCAGGCCGATGATAGCCATAATTCAGACGACTTATTTTAGATGCAGTTCACCGACGTAGGGTTGGATGTGGGTGTAGTTGGGTATGCTTGGGGGATAGAGTAGCGGAGGTTCCAAGCAGGAGGGGTTTATTTCGTGATAATATTGTGACTCGTACAGTTCGCCTATTCACCTGAACCTTGTTTCAACACCCTACATCATCGTGTATTTGAGATAAGGGACATCCAAATCTGCAGAACCGACAGGATGGAGCCAAAGGGTCCACGCCGGTTTCTGTGAAGGAACCATGAGCATCCACCGGACATCAACCTGATACAGTATCAGGTTCTTCTCTTATTCATAAAAACAGTACGACAAACCAGTGTTCTGTGGCCCTCTTCCAATCATCGACCTGAATATCCGCATAGCATCTGAAGGTTGATCATATAGGGGAGTATGCCTTGAATATTGAGTACAACCAGGTTACGTGCCAGCCTGTAGTGACAGGATATTTGCAGAATATTTTCAATGAGCATCTGAAACAAATATATTAGGCTTACTGGTACATAGTCTTGGAAGCCTTTTGATGGCTGTCTAGTTAAAGGGTTGGATATGTCTTCCGGGTGGTCAATTGAGGTGAGGGATGAGCCCGAATAGTTCTGCGGCGATGCAACTCCATCAACCACCGGGTCCGTGCTGCATGTAAGTAAGATACTAAACAGCCCTAGAATTAGCAGATGAGCCTAGGCAATAGCTCAGCGACCAGGAACTCGGAGATGCGGAGGGGAGTGATGGCAATGCTTGAAGTTAACCACTCGCCTATGCAGCGTTCATCGAATGATGATGTGACACAAAGGTCATGGGCGTCGCTACCCCTCTTCAGAGCTATAACAAAACGTATCAAATAGCCTTCGGCCTCAGCCTCATATGTCCACCCCATAACAATCTCCGAAACCTCTGCGGTTCGGCCAACCTTTGAATGGCTGTTAGACAATGCAGTAGGGGCCCCTACCGCGTTGTCTAAATGTTCGAATGCATTTAGCCGGCTCTTGACAACAAGTGAGTGTCTATTGTCTCAACGGGTAGTGGCAGACTTTAAACTCACTTTACTGTCCCCTCGAGACAATCAATGTCTCGCTCAATTTTCAAAATCCTTACATGCGAAGACGTCCTCTCGATAACATGGTCAGAGCAGCCGCAGTCAGCCGAGATTATGCTCTTTCAGAAAATGGTGGATGCATAGCGGTTACACCCAGATTTCCGCTACGATATCGCTTACTACGGCAAATTCATGTTCACGAGCGGTACTTGATCATAACCTCCGCTATATTTCCAGGCAAGAAGAGGATGGATATTAGGCGGAGATAGCCTCAGATAATTGAGTCTCATGAGCCTGAGGCGCGTCGTAGATCAGCTCCGTGGCAGGCACTTGCATGATGATTATAGAACTGTACATACAGATACATCCCTATGTTGCCAGTAGAAAATGATGTGAGCTGGAGGGATCCGCAGGAACTCAGTGCGACTGTGAGAGCTAAAAGAGGCTGAGTGGCTCGATGTACTGTAACCTTGTAGATCGCAGAGCCTAAGACACCGGAAAAGCAGTGTGATCAAAGTTCCAATGCAACTTCGGACCCGGCGTGTGTGCGTGCTTGTTGACGCGTCTGCCCCCTCTGTGCCATACACAGCTCATGAACGTTTGAACAAGCAAATGCGTATGCACGCTCAGGCTGCTGTACGGAGGCGCGGCCAGACACCAAGACTGACCGTGAACGTGCTGCAGCCCTCTGTTTGTCCGCGGCGCCCCCTTCTCCCCGCTTGCAAGCTAGCTATAGACAACCCCCTACAGGACTCGCCGAACGCGTGCGTCACATTCACGGATGCGTTTCATACGATAGTGACCACCCGACGAGGGGAATTGATGGCAGACGTTAGATATCCACTCTGCTCACAGGAGAACTATCACCAGTCTTCGCTTTGTGCGATCGATGTGTCTGCAATGGGCGCGTACTCACTCGCTTCTATAGAGTATTCGCTCGCGCTCTCGTCTCCTGGATCCTTGCCAGCTTGGAGCTACAATTTCATCCATATACTTGAACCCACCATAGTCTCACATAATGTGCTTATCTATGCGACTGAAGACATCCTCAAAATCAGACCACTACCGTGAGTGGCACCGGTGCGGCTGCGAGATCGTGTGCAAGGTTGTCTGGAGCAAGGAATAGCAACCGCTTTACATTACACCACCCCAATCCCGACGGGCCACAATTAGCAGCGCCGACTGCGCCAGGCGGCCTCAGTCAAATTATCGGATTTAATGAAGGATGGTCCGAATCTATCCCAGGATGGTGGAAGCATGGCGCGTTCTTATATATGAGCCGATGTATCCGGCAGTCTGAATGAAGTTGATAGCGACGTGGGCCTGACACTGGGCTTCTGTAGTGGGACCACGCTCTAGAATCTGAGAACACTGACAACGTCCATTCAACTTCAAAGCAAAAAAAAAACCACAGCAAAAGTACATTCCATCGGCGAGATCAATCATACAAATCGTTAATGTCGTAAATTCATAGTAAGTGGCGGTGAAGGTCGTATACAAACGACTTATTCATGGGTATCAGCCTCTGGTCAGAAATCATAAATAGCGTAGGACTATCACAGACTGAGCAATATAAAGACTCGTATCACATCACCTTCGAGCAAGATTGGTGGTACTGCGATTGCGGATGCCGCCTGTGGCATCCCTCCGCAACATCCCATCCTCCTCCGGCAAGACGAAGCTGTTCCGCGTACCCGGACCACCCGCGATCCCCACGCTGCTGATATTCTTCTTTGAGTCCAGCGAAAATGCGTTGCTCATGACAGGCATGCTCAGGCGCCTGATCCATCCCTTGGGCTTTTCTGGCCGGACGTTAGAAGAGCCCTGCCCAGACCGCACATCGCGCGAGGCATATCTCGGGATCGAGCACGCCTCACAAGTACAATATGGGCCGTGATCGGCAGGATGAAGCGGTGACGATGGCTGGCTGGATGGGTAATCAGTGGGTGCCTGTTGCGAGGGCGGGAGAGCCACGTTTGTTGTGCTGTATGAATGGAGGGCGTGGCGCGGACGCGAAGCAGTGGGAGATACGGACGGCAAGTGAAGTTGTGGGCGATGAGAGAGCCGGTCCACGATCCCAAGACGCTCGGAGTCACTGCCATACCCGCTGTCCAGGCCTCGCGCATTCAACAGACGGCCGCGCTCCAGCTCCAGTTCCTTCGCCCGCACTTCAATTTCCCTTTCTTTCCGTCTCAGCTCCAGCTCTTGCTCCCTAAGTTCAAGTACTTCTAGCTCTTCCACACGTCGCCTCCGAAGAACCAATTCATCCGACGATGGCATAGATGGCGATCCTGCAATACTATACCTTCCGTGACTAGTCGATGGACTAACCCGCTCTGGAATAGGCACTTGTGACGTGCGGCGGGTCATATCCACTGACACCCTGCGTCGATCATCTGAAGCAGGGGCATGTCGGGAGGAAGTCGGGGAAGACGGAGGAGTCCTGGAGGATTCGTATTTGTTAGTCAGGTGAGAAACACTTGTTGGAACTCGCGGGACCTCTTTGCGCGGAGGAGATGGGGGTTCAGCCTATTGATTATGCAGGAATCAGCTGCGAATTAAGACAGTCGGAAAAGGATCAAACACACTTGTCGTGTATAGCGGTCACGAAGGGTAGCGACAACGCTTATGGTGCTCTTGCCCGTATCAGCTCTTTCAATAATAGGGCTCGAGCCGCCAGTGACACCAGGCTGCGTTGTTTGCTCGATTGTTGGGTTCTTCACAAGCAAATCTCCACTAGTCACCTTGTTCTCCTGCCCAGGAGATTCAAGTCGACGTGATGCAGGCCGCATCGACATCCCCGAATTTGTGGGCGTAAGATGATCTACTGGAGACCGTATCATTTCTGGAGCAGGAGAATGTGCACTCGAGTGCTCGCTAGCTGCTTTACCCTGTATTTCCGATGAGGTATTATCTTGACCTTTCCGCATAGATGTGTTGGAAGTCTCGCTGAATGTAGTGGACATAGACTGGATGAGAGCCTGCTCCGATGCTGATCGAGAAGCATCCACAATTGCCTGTTCATCTGGAGAAAGTGGGACGGGCGACTCAGTATGCCGCGGAAAGGGGACATCAGAGGATCTCCGTCGACTAGACGAAGATTCATCTTTCTTATCCATGATTGGGCTACTGGGTTCTTTCACAGCAACAGGAGGTAGAGGGAAATGTGTAGGAGGGGAGGGAAAAGAAGCCAGTGAGGTTAACGAAGTGTTTGAGCGATTTCTCTGGTCTGCAAGGGCTCTTGAGAGGAGGTTGTGCGCTTGTCCGTTAGCAGGCGGTTCCGAGGGAATTGTCATATACTGTGGGGGCGCAGACGGCGAATCCCCAGAGGGAGTAGCGGCCAGCGAAGATGAATCCTGTGTCTGCTCGGATCCTTGCCGGGATGAATAATCCGGCGCGGGCTTGCTGCTGGGAGGGACTGTAAGCGCGTATGAGTCTTGACCATTTGGTGTAGCTGCACGGCTCATAGACATCGGCGTGTTAGACCGGTCCAGCGAGGCTGTCGACTGCAGAGTCTCTGGAAGACCACTAGGCATAGCACCAGACCAGCCACCTTCGCAATATGCACGAATTTCACCTAGTGGTCCTATTGTTGGCGAGAATCTACGCACACCCTCACATGAGCGCAGCCATTCGCCATCTGCAACTCGCGAGAGACACGCAGCGAGGATATGCATGACATTGTTGTGCCGTTGGGTGATAAGCAACGCGTGGTTACTGGTGAGAGAAGAATGAACTCGACGTGCTATCATGGCCAAACGCAAATCACTGACTATTTGTCCTGATTGATTTCCGGTCCCAATGTGCTGAGGACATTGATATAGCGGGTATGTTCGTCAGCCGCTTCTTGAGGATACTTTCTGGATTTCTTCTCATAGAGCTCGCCAGCCTGTCTAATCTTGGCATTGGCGCTGGCGATCCGTGCATCATGAGCCTTTTCCTCTTTCTAAATCTGTGAGGTCAGTCATCCGTAAAGGCGGGTAGGTGAAGAAGTTCGCTCTAGCTTGTAACAGAAAAGGAACTTTCTCAACATTAGAACAAATTAGTATTTAGAGCGATAAGATATGTATCGACAGGGAAAATAGCGTAAAATATATTTACTCGTAACATAAAGTGGAGCTTCATGCAGAGATTCAACGGCCAAAGTAATTAAACGCGAACGAAAATGCCACTCACAGCAAGTTTCTTGAACCACTTCTTGACCTCGGCACTGATTCCGTCGCACTCTTTGTCTGCGAGCCTCACAAATTTCTGGTTGACATCCGACAGTGTCTCAAAGATAGTAGCACCTGTAACCAGCGCAGTGGCTGAATGCGCCAGTGAGCCAGAGTGGCCGCTCCTGATAAGAAGCTGGCTTACCCGGAATCTCCGCTACGCACTTCACCGACGCTGCATCCCTAAGGGCCTTCGCTAGTTTCTTCTGCAGGGTGATAATCGCGTTCTCAGCCTCGCAGTAATCATTCAGGACGTTCACAACTGCCTCGAGTGTCTTGCAAGACTTATGTACGTCGCTCCTGTCCGCGATGGTAAGCTGGGGTGTGGATGCAGACATAATAGATGTCAACGAGGACGCATCAATATCAGATATCAAGGTTTTCAAGCCAGCTTGAGGGCGAGGTTACCCTCATGACCGACGGATGTGAAGCGGGGAGATCGAGTAGTCGCAGGTCGTCGACACCAAACATAGCCAAACTGGGAAATCGAGTGCTTACAGGACATGCCGTCATTGTCGCTGCTTACTCTCGTCCACCGCGGCTGTTTGCCAGTTATGCAGAGACCCGCATTCGACGGCCCGAATGGCGAATAGCTTGCGATTGCCGTTCTCAACCGCGGACATGTCCTGAGTCCGGAAATTTACAGGAATACGGGGCAATCGCTCGTGATTCCTGGGCTTGTGTCTGGACGAGCGTGAGGGGTTGGCCGCTGGGGAGTGTATCTCTGTATGTGTGCCTGAATTTTGGAGTTTGGATTGTTCAAGTGACACACCTATAGCATACACAACCTCACTTTGTTTCTGTAAGCCGTTTCGCGAGGAAGCAAATCAATTACCCCAAGTCTGTATGTGGTGTGGGATGCCTTTCACTCGAGGTTCTTTCGACTACAAGCCTGACCATATGGCGATTTCGTCTGTACTGGATTGAGAAGTGGCTAGTGCTACCGCGTGTTGGGTTAAAGGATTGCGGAATTGGACGGCTGCGTGGGCCACGTTGGCTCCAGAATGTTGGAGTGAATGTAGTAAGTCGGTTTCTGCGTTTTTAGGATATTGGCCTCATTGCACGTCTCTGAGGAGCATCCGGCTGTGCACATCGTGAATCTCTGTCCGCCATCCGACGTCGCCGTCGCGTATGCTGTCTTTGGGCCAAAACCTGTTCAGCATCAAATAACAGGTATCATAGTTTGTATGTTAAGTCATACATGAGAGAAGCTGGAGGCGCCGCCGTCTTCATGGCAAGCTCGTGATGGAATGAGATTTTCTCAATCCTGCTGATACATCCTTGCATGACATATTCGGACTCTGTCAGCTTTCTCGAAGGCTACACTCCTGACTGGATATGCATTGAAACAAATTAATTAGCCCAGGCCATTCCACATTTCGTGAAAGAGCCGAGCTGGGCATTACGTTTCTCGATCCTTGAATTTCACTTCGGTTGGCAACACCGAGTTACACTTTGATGGCTACGGATCGGTTACCATTCTGGTAATTCTTGGTCTCGTGCTTCGACACGTCTGGGTACGAGACCAGTAATTCTTGATGTCTTGTAGCTTTCAAAGTTTCAATGGCATTAGTTCACTACTGTATTGCAGGGTGCATCTCCTTGTTGCTTGCGCATGGAGTTATACTGAGTTGATCATCTGTAGTGGATCTAAATATGCTTGTACATTGTGATGGATAAACATCATGACGGCTATAACCAAATTGTAACGCTATTGGCGGTTACAGCACAACCGATCAGTTGAGACAGCAATGAGCCTGATTTGATGATAAGCTTCTCGAATTGAGATGGCTTGCAGTCACTAGAGTTGAGTTGGAGCTGATCTTCATGATCATATGAGCTCATTATCAAAGACAACTGGAACTCGTATAATCATAAGTCATAAACAGTCATGAAGCGGAGAGCAATATAGAGGTACAAGCAAGGGAGCAGGCAAGCCTAGGTAGCGCAGAGACATTCTTCTAACAAGATCGTAAAGATGAAGCAAATCATGGGAGGAAGAGGTATCGCAAATGAGACGGAATCGGGTATCGCTACACCATGAACTGTCCAGCAAAAATGTTGTAATCCATATCGACGATGGATTGAGCCAGGATAGAAAATCAGGTCCGAAAGGATAATGGGTCGTCTCACCACATTTCGTTATCGTTGTGCCTCGCATTCTCCCACCTGTTGTCCTGGATGCCGCCCCAGGGCAGTGCCGGGAAATGCAACACAGCGCCCGTAATAGGGTCCGTCAAGGTCGTGGTTACGCTCGAGTTGGTGTGGGTGTCTTCCGTTCGTGTCGTCACAACAGACGTGAGAGTACCTGAGGCGATATATGGTGGAGGGATCTCGGCATTCGACGACGATGGAGACTGGCGGATCGGCGGCAAGTGAGGCATGCCAGGAGCATGAGCTAAAGGCGATCTTGGACGACTCTCCCAAGGTCCCTCTCTGCTAAACACAGCGGAGACCGGGGGTGAGCCAACTTCGCCGACGCCTGCGTGCCGTCTCGGCCTTCTATCGTCGTCTGAGAGCGAGCTTGAGTGGGTCAGCGACATGCCGCTACTGCCAGTAAGACCTTGCGAGTGCATTGACGGCCTTGACGACGAGCTATGCATCGTGTGACGGGAAGAAGCGGGTGCAGAACCGGCTGGGCTAAGTCCTGAACGGGGACTCAGATGTGATCGCATCGAATGCAAAGAGCCCTGTTCAGAGTTCAGAGCATCGCGTGGATGAACTACCATTGGCTATTGAAGAAGATGTACATCAGCACCTCCGATGTATCTTGAAACACAATACTCACCACGCCAAATGTCATCCTGCGACCTTCACCGCCACTGGCAAGGCTTCGCCAACCGTCTCGAGCAGCCGGGGGTTCATCCTCTAGAACGTCGATCTGTATACCGGATGTATCCATGGACATATCTGTCACGCGGGAGTTCCGCCATGCATCAGGAGTGGGCAGTGGCACCAGTCCAGGTGGGATGTTGGGGCGACCTGAAACCGCAGTGAAGGGTGAGGCAGGACGTGGCGCGGGCTCATCTAGCACATCAAGTTCGCTTGTAGGAGTATTACCCAATCGCGTTGGGGGGAGCATAGATGCTTCGTACGAAGGTGGTTCTCTAGGCACACTTTCATATTCTCCATCACTTGTCGATCTCGTTTGAGATGCTTGTCTTCGCTGCGGGGCAGGTAAAGGTGGAACTGGAGGCACTCTCGAACCGCCAGATCCGAACGTACCAACTGGTGAAGTAACATCCACCATAGAGCTTCCCGGCGTTGACCGCGCGTCGTGATACATCGTGTTGCCGCTTGCAGTAGTGGTGCGACTTCTAGAGCTGAGCGTCGATATCGGCCGTTCCTCACGCATCCCAAGTTCAGCTCGGAGACCTGACTGAGACCTAGGCCTCCGTCCCGTGCTTGATGTCGGGCTAGACGGCTCCTGCGTCGGAAGAGGCGCCCAAGAGACCGGCCGCGAACTGCGAGATCCCTGGCGAGAGTGTGCGCGAGGGGGTGTGCGCGTATACCGATCGTCCGTGGCCGCAGCAGCAACAGGAGTAGGAGCATCGCGAGAGCCTCTTGGTGAGAGGAACGACATGCGTCGGAACCAGCTCATCCGTGGGAGGTTGGCGAGTCTTTCCAAACCAGACGGACCTCCCGTCCATAAACTGGGACCGGGTTCACCTTCCCCAGGTTCAAGGCCGAGCTTCACCCGACGAGCCGTCAGGAACTCCGCCGCTTCTGGGCCAGGCGACTCCGGAATACTGGCAATGGACTTCTCGGATACACCGATAGACCCAATAGACTGTGAAGACCTGGCAGGACGGAAACTGCGTTGAACAAAGCCAATGGGAGGCGGAGGGGGTAGGGGCATAGTATGGTCCTCGGGAGAAGCGTTCACAACGCGTACGGTGGGCATTGCCGCCTCCTCTTCGATCATTCTACTGAGCAGCTCGTTCCGAGGCATGATTGGGCCTCCAACTTTTGTCCCAGAGCGATGGGTCGAAACTGTTCCTCCAGCGATGGCAGCGGCTGCCGGCATACTCACGAGCGTGTCGGTGCCTGTTTTCGTCTGCGACATTTCGTCGGCAGTAGACCGCAGGCTTCGTGTCAAAAACGGGTCGTCTTCTTCACCGCTCCCACGAGGGGAGCCTTCGCCAGGTGACTGCACACCAATATTGGCATCATCGTTGAAGTCGTCCGGACTCACCATCTGCCATTCCGTCCAGATCGGTGTCTGTCGTCGTGACTGTCGCTGAATTGAGAACAGCGTCGTCCGTCTATTCCAGAAACTTGAGCTCTGGTCAGTGGGTGGCCTGGATTGTCTCCCGCGGCGATAGGACCGCCACAATAACAATATGATAAGGATCAGAATGACCAGAAATACCGTTCCAAGAACGGCACCCAGGATAGCACCAAGCTTTGTGGCCGACAGTCCATGGCTAGTGGCTCCTGCAGTCCCGGCCACTGGTGCAGAAGTGGCAGGGGCGGTGGTAGAAGTCGAAGTTTGTGACGACGAAAATACTGAACTGGTCGGGGATAAAGTAGTCGACACAGAGGAAGTCGTTGCTAGCGTAGAAGACGTGGAGGCGGAAGTAGTGGAAGGAGGAGGCGTAAGTCCGCCCCAAGTCCAAACCCCATTAGTTCCAAGAGGAATCTGAAAATCAGTCAGTAAACTGGGATCGTAGGCGCCAACACAATGTGAAGAGTCTACGAAATGATGATTCTGTGGCATGAGATGTTCCATACACGAGATAGGCACGTTGATAATGAGATGCATCTTAACGATATGAAGCAGATTTATGATTTATTCGGTCAGCTGGGATGGGGATGCAAGAGGATAGATAACGGCTGAGGGGTGATGACAGCGTCAGCCACGAAATCCGCCTTGGAACAACGCGGCTGATGCAAGGCTCCGATAGAGCATTCGTCAGGAGGGCAGTAGCCATCATAAAACCAATGGTGAAGAACCAGCATGAGGCAGACACCCGCCTTGAACATCAGCCTGCACACACATAGGAATGTATCCTTCACGCAGCGAAGATATACAGCCCCAAAACGAGCCGCATCCGATAAACCACTTACACTAGGTCCATAGTATGTTAATGGCAAACGAAGGGTTGTGGACGAAGTAGACACGCGTCCGTTAGGCGCAGTGATAACAGTTGTAGAAAGCGTTAGCCACGACGGGAGGACCTGAGTTGGCACAGACATGGCCTGGGTGAGATAAGAGCAATGCTGTTCAAAGGAAGTCGTTAGTAGAGAGCGTGGGTGTCTATCATAATCCTGGAAGCAAAGCATCGCGTCAGTCCGAATTCCTTCACGATGAACGGTACTCACTGATTAAAGCGGCGTGTTTTCTGACAACAAGCCGCTAAAACTCGCAAAATCGGGACTAGGAGAAGGAGGACGCGGGGCGGATGGAAGGGAGGGGAATGAAGACAAGACTGGGACCGTGAATTACGGTGTTGAAATCGTGGCCCACCACGTGATGGCTCACATACGATCCGAGCACATATTTGACTTTCATTATTTTGACTTGCATTTACAACACTTTCGGAAAACCTTTGGCTGCGCCACCTTTATTGAGCTGCGAAGCGATAGAAAATTGTTTTACTTAGCTTATCAGGCATCTTCCGGCTTTCACCGCGTCTTGACATAGCACAGACAACCCAAGGATTTCCAAAAACACTGGAAAAACTCACATGCAGTCAGCTTGATTCAGGAATCGTTTCCGACTCGATTCGCTATATGCGATGTGGACTCAAGTCATTCGATCAAAGTGGTTGCATTCGTCCTCGCAGAACGGTCGCTCGAGAACACTGTGACGGTATGTCATTGCTTCTCTTCTTTCACGCTCAGGTAACGAGATGAGTTGCATTGATCAGGTCCCGGGATCTTGTCGACGTATCAAGTTAATGTGGGTTTGCGGAAATCGTCCAACGAGGATGATGTTGTAAACGAGGCTTTGTGTCTACTTTGCGCATGTTGCATCTCTTCATTATGCCGTGAGCTTCCATTGAATCACTCTGACACTACGAGAAGCCTCGTTTGAAAAGCACCATCGAGTGTTGGTGGCTCGTTATTCGCGAAACCGGCGAGGGTCAGGATCATTATCTTCGCCCATTCACGAGTGATCACCCTTGACGGAGGAGTGAGCGCGAATATGTGCTTGGAATGCTATATAGACAGCACAGGCGCATCGTGTCCCTCGTATTCATCCACTCATGTCTCAACAGAGAAACCAAAGACGCACAGTCAGCTCTGTCTTCAGCGCGGTCTTTCATTCGCCCTTTCGCCGTATCGAGAAACACCCTATACGAGATTCGAACTCTAAGAGCTCGCGTCGCGGTGATGTTTCCATGTCTCAATCGCCTCTAACTGCACAACGGCCGGACCCCATTTATGTCTCAACGCGTTCGGGAAAGATTGTGACGCCTGTGAGGGTGCCAGAGACCTCTACTGCTTACAAGGTCGAGCAGGCAATGGAGGCAGTGGATCGTATCCTTCAGAGTGCGGTTACAAATGAAAATCCTTCACCTGACACCGGTACGTGGCGAAACCAACTATGATATCCGATAGCTCTAATGCATACATGCAGTCGTAGATGGCGGAAAGGCGATCAGCGTAGTTGGTCTAGTACCCGACAAAGTCTCTGACGTTGCGGAGGCTGTTGTGAGCAATGGAGTTCCGCATTTTATTCATCAAGTTTTCGAACATATGCCCCATTTCCTCGAAGCGCTGGAAGAGGTGGCGAAGATACACCCTGTCACTCATGGTAAATGTCTCTTATATTTCTTCCCGGTCATGCTGTAATGACAGTATCCCAGCTGTTGCAATGACTTTCAAGACAATCTGCACACTTGTGCACAGACATCGCAGTAACGAAGAGAAGGTTGTAGCAGTGCTAGTCGAAATGAGAGACATGCTCTCAGTGCTCTTACAGTACGCCTGATTTCCACTTGAGACGCTATGTGGAATATTGACATTGATCTATAGCCTCAAGATTGTACCAGCAGGAAGTACAGACTCCAAAGGCGTGGGGATCGAGGAGCGAATGAAAATTTTGATGGAAGAGATTGCAGTAGAGATGAAGAAGTGCGCGAACGTATGCGACGCGTACTGTAAGGCGAAGATCGTCGCCAAAGTCCTCAAAGGTCTTATGTGGGAGAAGATGTTCATTGATTTTACTCATGGATTCTCCAAGCGAAGAACATCCTTACAACTTGTCTTGTCTGCATTCACTAGCCTCAAGGTAGATCAGATCGATCAGAAACTTGACGAACTTTCACTCGAATTGAGACGACGGTATGTCCGATTCTTTGATTGTCTAAGCTAGCGACTCAAGTTATATTTCAGGAACGACGAGATCATCTGGTTCATTCAGTCACATGTTCCCGCAGAGCATAGAGAGATCTCTGCTCATATTGAGCGGAAGGGAGGAGTGGAGGCAGTTTTACGAGACGACAATGCCATTCGCGATCTCATTGCGCTTGACCAGAAGCGTTCTGATAGTCGTCATCCAGATAAGCAAGTTGCGGGTAGGGTTCGAGATAGCGAGCGCGATGCCAGGGTTCAAATTCAAGACATCGACGGCTTTATTGAACAGAATCTGGTCTTTTTCTATCGCAAGTTCGAAATACAATGGCAACAGCTCGCCGAGGAAATGGCTTCGGTTGTGCACCAGGAGGCCGATCGTATCATTACCAATGTCGCCGCTGGTCCACACGACAAGATCGTCGATCCTGTGGGTCCAAGCCCTCATAATCATACAACAGTTAGCTAATTAATATTCATAGGATTTGCGCAAAATTTGGAAAGAAATGGTGAGCGGCCTTGCGTGCATTTGTCTGGAAAGTATTGATCTCTATGTTAGGGCTGGCGAGGGAACGTGAAGGCTCGACATCTGGTATTGGCCATCAGGGATTATTATCATGATCAAGTGGAGGAGAGGAAGCGACATGAAAGGACCGATGGGCACGCGTCTTCACTTCATCACGATGATTGGGTTCTACATTGGATTACGATGAAGAGGCTCCAATCTATCACGGAGGCATTTAACCAAGATGCGTCCGGATATGCGACGATCGCAGAAGTCAACGCTTTCTCGTCATCAAGGCCTAAGGATTGGAGGTAAGCGATGAGGTTTGGATGGTATCTCAATTGACGCTCTATCTTCAGTCTCGCGCATTGGCTGGCATACTGGGCCGTTGGTAACTGGGTCTTGTCCATTTACAAAGATCATGTGTTGATTGTTCTTCTAGGATGGCAGAACGTAGCAACCGTGTACAGAGAGAAGATCCACGAGCTCTTCAGTAAAATGTTTTCGCTGGAGGCGTCGGTACATAACGCAAACCGCCGTATAGTGGACCAATACCTAGAATATGTATGGCAACCAGTCATGCTTCTGACATCGTCACTGCAGCCCTTCATCCTTACGGAAAAGGTACGAGCACGATTCAAAGAATACGTCGCTTCCGAAGAAACCCGTATCAAACGCGATCTCGAGAGTGTGAAGTACCACGTTGATGATCTAACAACACTGAACCTTGTCACTGGGCCCGGTCGAATCGAGAAGGTGTTGGCAGGAATTTGTGTGGTTGAGTCGCGACGCTGATCATTCTTTGGAAAATCCAGAATCTCTTCCCTCTGCTTTATCTCATGATAAAACGTGACTTCGAAGTCATGCGGCTATGTAAAACGAAAGTCATAGATGAATGTGAATTGTGGAATTCCATTCGAAGTATATGGCTGGTCGTAGGCGTTGTTGACAGTCGTCACAAGGAACTAGAAGGTAAATCGTGGCTAGACGTTACGAGCGCGGACTCAACATCCTATAGATACTTTCAGGCATCAGAATATGGACCCCACGCAGCAGTTTAGGATAACGTATGCCGGCCTTGTATGTTATACTTGCATTTTCATCCTCCTCTGAAGCCTAACGCGTACTACAGTTCGATCATTATCATGATCCCAGCGTTTTGTTCAATCGCAAGGCGTTGCGCGACATGAGCTCCTCTCATCACCATCACTCCTATGATGATACGAAAGAAGCTCAAGATGTTGACCCTGGCTCGGTTCTCAATCACTCTCACAAGGACGCCGACGGTCATGACCTAAATCAAGACCTCGATCGCGCAGCCTACGAGGAAGCTCACGAGCCACTGATCATCGGAGAGATTGGCCAGGGCATAGATCCTGTTCAAGCAATGTATGCTCCTCGATCGGACTCGTGCGCCTTGACTGACGATCATTTACAGAGCGGGTACATGGCATGCACTGCTATATGGTGCACAGGGCCAGCTAATATCCCCAATGTTCTCTCTCCACGTCCAGTCGGAAGAGCGCAGCTACATGGCCTCCGGAAGTATTCCAGGATCATCCATGTTTCCGAACTTTACCTTGACCGGAGAATGCGAAAAGGGCGCAGATGGAGATCTTTCCTTTGCATTTGTCATGAAATGCTCAGCACCGTTCGAGTCGAAATGCTTTCGCGGTCATCTCAGCGAGAATGGGATGACATTGTCCGGTGATTGGGAGGGTCAAGACGACGTTTCTGGGCTTTTTGTTTTCTCTCGACTCCCAGCCCAAACACTCTCTCATCGCCCATCACCTATGGAGCTTAAACTCAATAAATCGCGCGCTCTATGGAAATATGCGATTTCGGCCACTCTAGATGGCGTCGCTCACAGACGGTATTCGTGGTCAGTTTTCTTCCGCCGCCGGGACATTCGAATTCGATACCTTGATCTCTTGTTCCGAACATACTACGGACGTCCCCTCGATCAAGATGAGCAGCAAGAACTTGCTAACTGTAGGCAATCTCTGAGCCCTGCTGACGCTCGCTTTTATTTCTCTCTATGCCGGCTGAAGCTTCGCACAGTGTGCGTGCATGGGTAAGCTTTTAGGAATCATTGCTGCTTACAATGGCTCATTTCTATCTTAGCGTGACGTGCGATAGTTGCGGAGGAGTAATCAGCGGCGGGCGCATTGTCTGTATTGACTGCGACTTGCACAGCAAGGCTTTCAGCACGATCGACCTATGCGAGGACCCGCGTTGTGCTACTGCCCAAATTAACCAGAACCGGCGAAATGACTTACCCTCACCCCATTTACCATCCCACAATGTCTTCAAAACCAGGAGGATGTTGTACCTGCGTAATTTCGGCAAAGTCGAAGTACAGGTACAAGACGCTCTACGACGCGCCCAAGCCGATCTCGAGGATGCAGAAGAACGAAGATGCGAGCTTTTGCACAGTGGAACAAT
Source organism: Fibroporia radiculosa (assembly GCF_000313525.1). Lineage (NCBI taxonomy): Eukaryota > Fungi > Basidiomycota > Agaricomycetes > Polyporales > Fibroporiaceae > Fibroporia > Fibroporia radiculosa. The sequence continues at coordinate 68,741 of NW_012133460.1, read as the reverse complement.
TCAGGCTCACTGGGACCTGGTGCAGAATGGACCCGTTTGTGTATCGTGCTCCCAATCTCTCACTTTCCCGTGTTGGTACTGTATTGAGTGTGAAGGTCAGTGTTTGATGATTGTCCGATCTGATCATGGCTGATTCATTTGAATGAAGGTAGCGTATTCGTCTGTGACAGGTGTGATATGAAAGGTGGTGTCTCTCATGGCACACATACCGCAACCCATATTCTCGTGCGATGTCAAGAGCAGATCACAGACAAAGGGCGAGTTTTTATTGAACACAGCCTAGTGTCTTTGGAGACACGGCTGGGAAAGATAGACGGGAAGCTGGACAACATGTTCCAAGCGAACGACAAAGCCATTACTCAGGATACAAGGATGACACAGCTGGAGAGCAAGCTGACGCGTATTGAGAAGATGCTTGAGTCACTTTCGTCTAGATTGCCAATAATGACCCCATGTACCCCTTGAGCTTCCTTAGGGTTAGATTATATTACAAAACAAAACAGAGACACAGAGGGGGTGATTCAAAAAAAGAAGATCAGCCATGCGGCAATCGAAGTACATCAGAGAAATGAGGGTTCAAACTTCATGAAACGCAATTCAATGGACTGACCCACAGCAACTTCTCAGAGACGATTATTCAACTACTGTACACAAATCACTGGAAATCCCAAAGATTGTGGCGACATGAATACGCATGCTTGCAGTGAGGGCACCGATACGAGAATTGTGTTTGTCGTCTGCAAATAGCCAAATTCAACTCTGGATAGATGTGCACATGTACCATGATGTACTCACGAAGGGGACAGTGATTCTTTCCTGTGACGGCCCAATTATTACATCCAGGAGTACGGCAACGTTGAGCAACCATGGTGTGTAATAAGGATGTAAACAATTTGTAGGGAGGCAAATTAAAATGGTTGGAGTGAAGTGCTGCTCCGGCTGAGACGAGTGAGATGCTCTGAATGTCTGAACAAGCACGCTTTTATATCTCATCCACATACCTGATCACGAATATTGCAATATTGCAGAATTTGTCAATGTTCAGTCCATCCAGCATACCAGGCAGTGTAAAGCTGCCATGTCTTGTACATTTTGCAATGGGTGGACATGACTCAGAACAAGTATACGTATGTGGTTTGTTCTGTTAGAATTCCGGTATGGGACTGCTCTCGAAACGAAGGATGGAATCACATACCTCAAGCAGCGCTTTAGCGCGTGGAAGATATGTTTTACACGAGACTCACAGCATATCTGTTCATCAGTGGAGAAATTACCAATGTTGGCCTCGCGATATGGTCGTTTGACGAACACAGAGTCATCAGAAACACATATTTTTCTGAATTTCTCATGATTGTGGGTCCATTGTGATGCCTCGCATGCAGACACAGATCCATCTCATCAACAAGCCATCCCATATTCGGGTCGTCGAATAACCAAATAAGTGTTTTTGGGCTCAGGGATCAGGAATATCTGTAAGCGGTATGATTGTATGTGAGCTGTGACTCAGTTTAAACCAGTGCGTTCCAATGCAAGGTCTTTCTTCGTTCAGTACTCTCAAACCACTGAAACGTAAACGATAACTCACTCAGAATGCCTCTGCATACCTGCACTATTTCCAGCTGTCCAAACCCTGCTGTTCGTGGAAGCGGCTGCCTTTTGTGTGGTAATAACCTGTGCGCCACACACCTCAAGTCAGAATCCCATTCTTGTCCACATTGGGAGGCGAGTACAACCAGAAGCCTAGAATGATCCGTCAACTCACATGTAAGGATCAGACTGACGAGGATGGGTGGCTGGATGCCTCCGAGCGCGCACGGAACCAAGAGATCACTGCTCTTCTTGCGCGTATCGACGTCGCAGCTTTGGTGGCCAGAGCAAGCAAATTACGGGGTGTCCCGTGCCAAGTTCAGCCGCTCTCATATGATCCGGTTTTATCGCAAAGTGTTATGGGTGGGATGAATTATCACGTAGACATACTGTTCGACGACAAAGTCGTTTGGATCTGTCGTATTCGTCGCCACAATGCCTCCTCGCCACCAGTTAAGCTGCAAAATCATAACTTACTCAGTGAGGCGGCCACCTTACAATTCCTCGCAAGCACTACAATTCCGGTACCAAAAGTCTTCGATGTCGCAATTGATTCCCCACAGAATCCTGTCGGTGTTGGCTACATCATGATGGAAAAGTTAGCCGGCAAGCCACTAGAGTGGTACAAGTTGGAGGGCGCAGGAAAGCAAAAGATTCTCCAGCAGTTGGCTCAAATCTTCATAGAACTCGAGAAACACTCCCTTCCCTCCATTGGCTGCTTGCGTCCGGAGGATTCATCTCGACGTGTTGGCCCACTGATTGCACAGGCAGCCGCTGATGTTGCAGACGACGGGCAGCTCCGTCTACTGGGTCCCTTCAGTAGCAGTCTGCAGTATCGCATGTCCAGTGCTCACCAGCAATTGCAGCTCATCCGAAACAAGGAGGCGTACGTGAAGCACCCTATTGACGCCTACCTAGTGCATCGCTATCTCCTCGATCTCATGCCTTCATTTGTTACCGACGAGCGTGGCGCCCGCAGCTCATTCTATTTGAAGCACACGGACGACAAAGGAGACCACATCTTCGTCGACGACGATCTCAATATTGTTGGTATCATTGATTGGGAAGGTGCGCTGACGACGTCAAAGCAGGAGGCATTCTCCGCTCCACTGTTCCTCCTCGACGTCGGCGCATACTATGACGGAAAGAACGACCTCAGTGATGATGAGCAGCTCTTCGCGTCTATCCTAGAAACCGCAGGCCGTCCTGATATGGCGGCGCTTGTCCGCAACGGGCGCATCCAACATCGTCTGGAATTCTGTTTGGGCGGTGAAATTGAAGATACGGAGTCTTTCCCAAATATGCTGGCGGGCCTCCGTGCTGCATGTGGCGCCTCCGAACACGAAAACCCGAAGGAAGATTGGAAGATATGGAGGGACGGAGCGATGCGACGGTATGGAGGAGACGAATGGCTGCAGAGGACTCTTCGAGCCTGATGGTTGGTCTTCGAGTAATGTCACTAGTATACTTGAAGATTAATCATTGAGACGTAAGTACGTCAATGTCTATTAGTCTGGGGAATATTATCGCTATGAGACCACCAAATATTATGTGTAGTCTGTCTGAACGCTAACTGATATAGCTGAGAATGCTTGAACATCAAAGATTGAGATTTTTGTGCAAAAATACACCGAACATAAAACTATACAACGTCCTGCTCGCATTGCCTATCATTTGTCTGATATGGACACCCACCGTTTGCGAAGCTGCCGTACCATTACGCTAGTAAGGCAGCAATGAGCATCAGTGTTATGCGCATGCGGACCTATGCGGACGCATCAAACCACCATCTCGCCAATTGTCGTTTTTATGTTCGTGCATCCATCAGCCAATTCCTTTTCCTGGCTACACTCACCTTCCGTTGCGGCCACCGGCGATGTTGTGGCACACCACACAAGATCTATCACGCACACTACGACCCGAGCAACCGGCTTGCACGCTATACATAGATGCACCATGAGACACTTGTCTCGCTCCAAAGGGAGGGAAAGGACGGAATATGCCATGAAGTTGGTTATTGTTCACTATGATCACCCTTATAGAGCTAGATTGACCTAGTCCACCATAAAATAGGCACGAGTACATTGAAGACAATTACAGTGAATCCGCTTTTGTGAGAAGTTCTGCGGGTCAATAGTGCTATCGACTTCGCAGGTCTGTGTAGAGAAGCGTCCCTGGCAAATCTATGGGTGAGCTTCACGAGTCGAATCACCCCAAAAACCCCACACATCACTCCGATTCAAGTCAACATCGTATCGTAAATAAACTCACCTAGCATATGCAGTAAAAATATAGCTGTCCTTATTGCAAGAGAACCGTACCGAAGCGGATTACACATCATTCCGCAAGAGCCACATGTCATGACGAGAGTGCTGTCCGCTGACAGACTCCGGAAGTTCTTGACATGTATGTGCAATCGAGGCCTCGCGATGGCGGCTAGGTGGGTGTAGAGGGAGCAGTGATAGCTCAGGATGCAATGACAGCCTAGCGTCGTCATCGCAGAAGTTGGTGTCATTTACAGTGTAATGCACTCCCCGTGCGGCACATATATGTGCTTTTCACGAGATATGACCCACGAGTATGTGAATTGTCTCTCACCCTTGAAAGACGGTGGTAAGTCAACGATGCATCAGAACGTTGGGCCAAATACCTAGACAAATCCAACAATATTAAAGCACTTTCCGCGCCAAAAGCTATTACCTATCCAGGACATTCCGGTTGTACTTCTCAAGGAAACGTTTTTAATCTTCGAATACACTTCTGCAGTTAGTATCAGCCGACAATGAATTTGGACGAGCCATAAAACTTCCTGTAATCTAGAGTGCCATGAGTCTGTAAATTTCACGTCAGCAGTATCAAATACACGGCCGACGGCAGCGGACAGTAGCGAGATTCGCTTCCGGTGTCTGTTTATTTACTGTAGCGGCCCAGAGTGAGCCCGTGGCCAATGATGTTCGGGTCCATGATGTGAAAACAGAAAGTTTGTAAAATGACCGGGAAGAAGTCAGCATCGGTCGAGTGTCGACCATGGCAACATAGTTCGGACGAAATGGTACCGGAACAGAATTTTGAGAATCAAGCTTAGTCTAGTCAATATATTAGTAAGTACAGAGACTAGGGAAAGAAACCGTGTTTGAAGAACTATGCTTACTCGAATGTATGTTGCTGCGCGAACAGTAATGCTGTCAGAGTCGCAGTTCGTAGGACGCTGATGTCTTCACACTATAACTTGTGTGAAGACAATCAGCGACATACGAAAATGCGATCGCGACGACGCAATAGGCGCTTAATATCAGAGCGATTTTGCTGCGCTAATGATGATGACGGCCGATGACAACGGGCTGCCTTGACGATGGCCTATTGACACTTGCGCCATTTCGCGCCCAGTGAGAATAAGTAGGGCATCCCTGATTATAGCATTCGATGGCGTCAGTGAGGTAATGTTACAAAGAAGGTCCGCTTTTGAGTTCTGTATATCAATGATCGTATAATACTCCAAGCCGAGCGTGTCAGGTCATCTGGGCATCAAAATCCAACACTCAGGGCCTACCGAGTTTGATAAGGGACGATGAGGGACGAACCGGCATGGCTGATTGCTGCACGCAGTCCGCGAAGTAGCGAGCCTGCCACTGTACGCCCATGACGACCGGCCAATAACTCAAGCGCCACCGAATTAAATTCAGCGTTTATGTCAGACTTGACGGAGACGAGCTGCAGCAAGACAAACCTTTTACGATGGGGGCCCGAGGAGGTTGAGTGCAAGGCGTGTCACCAATCTTTTCGTCGTGACTCTCGACATTGAGATTATTGCTTTTGGTGGGCGCCGTCTCACGTGACAGTCATAATAGGATGGGCGCCAAGGCAAGTTACCACTTGCTCTCAGCCGTACACGCTCCCTCGGAGCTCACACGTAAACAGAGACTGCTTTTCAGTCAAGTCTTCCTCCTCAGTCCGCTTATGGCTTCTGTTCAGCCGAATTTCCCCAGACCCAACCTGTCACAGGTCGAAAGCATGTTCGTCCAGCGCCCAAGATACCGCAAACCTTCGTCTCCATCCATTCTCAGCGCTACAACTTCGGTATCAGTCGCTCGGCTTGTCCTAAAGGGCTGGTAATTGAAAGTGCGTCGGCATCCTTTTAGTGTGTGAGAGCGACCGGTCAGGCGGACATGCGTTACTGTACTAGCCGTACGGAATCTCGATGTCCTCGCCAAAGCATCTGCTCCGTCGAATTGGCGCTTCCGTCCTGGGCGAACATTCCTTAATCCCGTGCGTGGGTGCGTTTACGCGCATCTATTCACGGAGCTACGTGGTGCACTACCCCATTTAAAACAAGACTGGTCCAGCTCATGGTGCCGAGCCTTTCCGCAAAGACCGCAACCCCCCAATGGACACTCTCGTCTCTATCGTTCTGCTTGTGTCGTTTGGCGTTGTCTATGCCCTCGTTCGCCGTAGCAGAAGGACCTCGCTCGCACATGTCTTAGGCCCCGAGCCAGAGTCGTTCCTAATGGGTATGTATGTCTTTCCCCTACGCGACACTACGGGACTTGACGTCGTGGTTCGTGCAGGAAACCTCGCCCAGCTGCACGGAGGGCAGGCTGGCGATGCCGATTTCAGCTGGCAGGCGCGTTTCGGGGGAGTTGCTCGTATAAAGGCGCCGTTCGGCGTGCGTCACGTCAATCACTATGTCTACGCGATACACCTTTACTCACCCATATCATCTACAGGAGGATATGCTGTGGATTTCGGACCCAAAGGCACTTCAGTATATTTACCAAACCTCAGGCTACAATTTCCCCAAGCAGCCTGAACGTCGTGCCCTATCTCGGTTGGTGGGCGATCATGGTCTCACATGGGCTGAAGGTGAGCTTTGGTGCGCGATATTGGCAGGGGATACCTCATCATTGTTTGTTAGGAGAGACACACAAGCGCCAACGAAAGGTCATGCTTCCCGCCTTTGGAACACCCGAGTCCAAGGCTTTGCTTCCAGTATTTGAACACTACGCCGAGCGGGTGCGTTCCCATTCAATCGTCCTGATTCATGTCTAACTAGCACTCACAAGTAGGTCACCCTCAAATGGAGAGAAATTTTGGAAGCATTGCCGGACCGTACTAGTGTCCTAAATGTCACTCAGTTCATTGCTCCTGCTACACTGGACGCGATAGGGGAAGGTATGATATTTATATGGTGAAGCTTTTGAGGTTGTCTAAAACTGCTGGTGTCAGCGGCTTTTGACTATAAGCTTGGCTGCACAGAAGATTCAGGCAGCGAGCTTGGACAGGCGTACAAAAACCTCGTGTGAGTGGTCTACAGTCATGGTTTTCCATCTTATGTATTCATATGTGCCTCGACCAGCTCGGACATATTCGCTTCACCATCGAAGCCAAAACTTTTCTTCACTAGCGTAGCACATTATATGCCCATGTGTCTTACCGAGTATTTGTATGACATTCTGCCAGGCAAAAGTTTGGACAAAGCGCGGCAGAACAAGCGTGTGGCGCACAAGGTCGCTAATGAACTCCTGGAGACAAAGTCTGCGGCGCTTCTGCAGGGCAAAGGCAGTCGTGACATTATGAGCATTTTGGGTAACTATCAGATGTCCGGACCAGCAGCGTCAGTCAGTAGTTGACTTCATTGTGTTTGAAAGTGAAAGCCAACGCATCCGAAGATGAAAAAAGGCAGCTTTCTCATGCTGAGATGGTTTCTCAAATGAGGTACGCACTCCACACTTGTCCAACACGCGGTATTCATCCGTCCGGTGCAGGACGATCATGTTGGCAGGCCAGGAAACAACATCGAACACGCTCTCCTTCGCGCTCTACGAGCTGGCAAAACAGCCCATGCTTCAAGCACGCCTTCGCGCCGAGATTCGCAAGATGGAGCAAGCCATGCGCGAGCGCGGTGATGCGCAGATCACGGTGTCCGACTTGGAGGCGATGCCCCTCCTGCAGGCGTTCTTGCGCGAGGTGCTGCGCTTCCATCCCGTCATTCCGCATAACTACAGACAGACAGGTCGGGACGATGTCATTCCACTCGCAAAGCCGATCACGACGAGCAAGGGAGAGGTGATCGAGGAGGTACCGGTTCCCAAAGGGATGCGTCTGGTTTTATCCGTTGCCGCATACAACCGGTGAGTTCAACCGACTTCCTGTTTCTCGCAGTTCGCTGACCGGTACACAGAAACGAGGATGTCTGGGGTGCAGATGCGCATACGTTCAACCCGGATCGGCACTTCAATTTCTCGGGAAAGCGTGGACCCAATGTTGGCGTCTTTGGGAATGTGTACGCATACTTTGCACAACGTTCACTTCTGCTATTCACTGGTTGCCAACAGGCTCACCTTCTCTGGCGGCGTTCGTGCGTGCATCGGCTGGCGATTCGCGTAAGCCTGGTTTCTTCTCCTCATCATCAGTTCATGGCTGATATGATGGTAGCATATACGAAGTACAGGCTTTCATCGTGGAGCTCGTCTCCAACTTCGAATTCGCGCTCACGGAGGAAGTGAAGCGGCTCCGGCGCGAGAACGCTGTCGCGATGGTGCCCACGCTTGAAGGCGAAGCACACAAGGGCGTCCAGTTGCCGTTGAAGGTGTCGCTTGCTTCGCGAGATTGAGGAGGGACGTTCCACGTTCAGCTCGTATATGTACCGGCTTATTAGCTTACGCAAGTGGCTGGTAGTTTTCGCCATGTATGATTAGTCTTGACCCTAATATTTACCTCGTCCCCGAGGCATTTATCGATCGTGAAAACAGCTCAAGATATGATGCATGGCCGTCAGGACGACATCTCGCTCTCAGCGCCACTTGCGTGAGGGATTGAAGTTCAGTCTTATTCACTTTCTGCCAAGATCTTCAACGCACCTCCTTCCTGAATAATCACACACTCTATATTAAATACAAGGTGCTTATTCACGCTGCTCCGGCTGTGATCAAGAAGCCCGAGTATCATAGTGAAGCTTGAAGCTTGAAGGCTTACCATAAGTGTACTCAGCACCCACTGCTGGCACGTCGCGTGGCGTCCCAGAAAGGAAAGCTACATTGAGAATTCGAACTTGACTGTATACTTATACTTCCCCGAAGCGGAGAAGCCTGCAGATTTTTGGATGTCCACCTGCTTCAAATTGATCAGTTCGATTTGCCAACATTCGTAGGTCCATTTCGGCCTGTCAGACCCGGATCAGGAACTTAGTTTCGGCTTACTGATGGTATGCAGCGCTACCACTTCATACCATCGGCTATCATGTTCAACAGAAAGTTGCGCAGACAACACGCTTGATCGTATAAGATGCTGGTGTGTTCGAAGTGTGAGGGTAGAATCGAGAAATTGCGTTGCATTGCATCGTAGATTCATCGTCTCCGATGGTGGGTAGATGGATGCAACTGAAAACGGATTACTTATCGGCCGCGCAGACGATTCCTTTGTAAGCGAACTCTGCGACGCTCAAGGCGATACGTAGAAAGGTATACGTCTTGGCAGACACGCCCTCGTGAACTGAGGAGAACTGTAGTAGAAAATGCTCCCAGCTTGGAATACAAGATCGAGTCGGTCATCCATGATATATTCACTCAGCCTGCAGGTAGGATGGTGTAGATGGCTGAGGGACGAGAATGCACGGCTTAATTCGCGGCTGGAGTCTCTACTGGGGTCATCCAATACACTATTAGCTTATCCTGCTCGCGGCTCGGCGTCCATTGATATGAAAGTTCAAATGTATCAAATTTGAATGGTCTTCCGACATATACTTATCTGGGGATCAGAGTAGTGAAAAGGTTTCTGGTGGGACTTGGCACAGAGGAAGCTATCTTAAGCCACTCATGATGATGGAAAATCGTGGAATGTCGATGAGGATGCTGGCATGACTGTCAATCTCTTACATGTTGCAATTGGCCAACAGCCTCTTGTTAATGGGATTATGCACCCGTTACCTCAATTCACGACCACTGGCTGCTGGAAAGTCCAAGTCGACATCGATCGACACAGCAATCCGGCGATTCCAAAGAAACAAGGCTAAAATTAATCCTGGCATTCTACTGGATCTGTAATCTTCGTAAGCAAACCTGAGAATATGTGAGTTCTTGGCTTCAGTCATTCTCACCTTCTATCGCGTGTCTAGTCCGAGTCTGACCAAGCACATTGGAGCTTCTCGACCGATCGCACTATAATACGCCCCATGTTGCTGCCCCCATCCCCCCTTACTCTCTTACATCACAATGAAGGTTCTCATAATTGGGTAAGGCGTAACCCGAACTTCGCTATATATGATCATCTACATACTTACTCACAATTGAACCGTAATAGTGCGTCTGGGTTCATTGGCCTCCCGGTTGCGCAGGCGTATGTTCGTGCGGGGCATATCGTGTATGGTGTCACGCGCTCAGCAGCCAAGGCGAAACAGCTAGCTGCCGAAGAAAGTGAGCACAGTGATGCTGCATAGCTGTACCCTACTCACCAACCTCCCCAGTAATCCCGATTGTCGCAGACACAGCCGATCCAGCCCCTTGGCTTCCTCTCGTTGCGACCCTCGATGTCGTGATTGAAGCAATAGGGGGCGCACAGGTAAAGGCACTGTCCGAGACACTTCTCAAGGCCACCACAAAAGCTGCAAATGAGTATCGTCCTGCTGGTGCACCCAAGTTGGCATACATCTACTCGTCGGGCAGCTGGGTCTACGGGGACAGCCGCGCTACCACCATCACCGATACAACCCCCATAGTGAAGCCAGTCGAGCTCGTCGCCTGGCGGCCGGCGCTGGAGCAGCGCATCTTGACGAATTCGGTACTCAATGGCATCGTGATCCGCCCAGCATTGCTTTATGGCCGCTCGGCGTCGATCCTAGCGACACTTTTCAAAACGGCATACGAGGGTAAAATCTCATGGTACGGGACCCCGGGCGGGAGGTATGGGTTGATTCACGCCGACGATCTGGCCGATTTATACCTGCTCGTCGGAGAGAAGTCGTCCATCCTTGGCGGCAAAGTGTTCGCCGCCGCAAATGACTTCACTGAAAGTGTTGATGACATCTTGCAAAAACTTGTGCAGGTGTCCGGGGCGAAAGGCTATGAATACGTCCCGCCCTGCAACCGTACGTATTCTTGTGTGTATTGTTCTGTATTTGTGCCAACGTCATGCACTTTCAGTGTTCGAGAGTGCCATCACGACGACGTCGCTGCTTCGCCCATATCTTGCTCGCTCACTGCTAGGCTGGCAGCCACGCAAAGCAGGTCTGGTGGACAACCTAGAGGTCTATTACAATGCTTGGAAAGCCAGCGAGGGACTGTAGACTCGAGTTTTGTCATACAGGAAGCCCTGCGGATGTAGCAGATCATAGTTAATGTGTCACCAAATTCGAGGACCATGTATTTTTCTTCTATTTGAAGGTGTACCATAAATCAAGTGCGCACTTTGAGAAGCCCAGGAGAACTGCGCAGTCGTAGTAAGCACGTCGAACAGACGTTTGAACTTGCATGCGCGAGGTCCCCTTGAATATCAGAAAATAAATGAGATATAATCTGTGTGTTTTCTGATACGAAAGAGACTTGAAGAGAGGGGGAAAGCCAAAAGGACCAGGTTCAAGAGTCCGAAGCTCGGAGGGTACTTGAATAGGCGCGCGCTGAGCCTTCGGGCTTCAGCCACCTGACATATAACTTGACGTTCTCCGAAACCTTCTCAACGTCGAGTTGATCCGCCTCGTTAGCGGAATAAAAGAAAGTGCGAGTGATTTTACTACGCGTGCATCCGGAAGGGCTAACTCTCATATGTTTTGTCTCAGTAATATTATCTCGAATTTCTGCAACCGTTGCGCCGAGGCCGCTGAGCTACACCCCCTCCTTTAAGCTTCTGGCCCATACCAAGCCCTTCTGATCCAGCCTTGGACTTATCATATATAACCAGCGATTCACGAGAAGAAGCTTCGACCATCTACCATGTCTGATTTGTATCGTTCAGCGCTACAAGCACGCATCGCGAAGCTGCCTATGCTTCATCCAGAAGACGTCGACGAGGATGAGGATGAGGAGGAAGAGGCGACAGACACTCTTGGATCACTCCCTACTGGCGCTCCAATGCACGTATGATATCTCCTTACTTCAAAGGCTGGGGTTAGGTCAGTTGTGAGCCACTTGTGCCTTTGACAGCGCGCCGTTCGAGAGCGAGGTGCTTTCCAGTGGTCTATCATATCGCACTCCCTTTTGATGAGATGTAATATGATGCGGCCAAGGAAGATGAAATCTTTGCCCGAATCGTCCTGTGCTATCACGGTCACTCGAGTGGCTTGCAGCTACTCCAACCCCCCTTTCTTCTCACTCTAGTACTTCGTACTAACACACTCCTCAGGCCTACGCGTGCACCGTGGGCCCCGCGCAAGCGCGCTCCGAACGTCTCGTTCGCACCCATCTCAGCCTCTGCATTCTTCGAGCAGGCCACCCAGGTCGAGGTGCCTGCGTCCGAGCTGGACGTCCGCGCGTACTACACCCCGCCGCGCCTCGTCAATGGCACAGTTATTGTGTGTCACCATGGCGCAGGATCATCTGGACTGACGTTCGCGTGTATGGCCAAGGCAGTGGTTGACCTGAGCAAGGGTGAGTGTGGAGTTTTGGCGCTGGACTGTCGCGGACACGGTGCGTGCGGTTAGGATCGGGGAGCGTTGGAGAGACCCTTACTGATGGTGTTGATTGCAGGAAAGACGACACGGACGACGGAGCCTGCACCGAGCGAGGAAGATTATGCAATTGAGACTCTGACCGCAGATTTCGTTAGCATCTTAAAAGTCATCTTCCCCGATCCGGCTACGACGCCCACTCTACTGGTATGCATCGCGTCGATGTTTGTTTCATCTGCACTAATCGTGCATAGCTAGTCGGGCACAGCCTCGGCGGATCTGTGATCGTGCGTGCATGTCCATTGCTGCAGGAGTTCAAATACCGCATCACGGGCGTCGCAGTGCTTGACATTGTCGAAGGTATGCCGTTGTCATACGTCACGCCGGTTATTTGCTGATAGCTCCTGCAGAATTCACCCTCGAGGCGCTGCCCATGATGCACAATCTGCTTGATGCGCGGCCAGAGGGGTTCGGTAGCCCCGAGGAAGCAATTGAGTGGCAGTAAGCATGCTTCCTTCGTTTTCACACTCGCACAAACGAAAATGGTTCACAGCATCAAGACTCACGCTTTGCGAAACACGGATTCTGCTCGCATCTCAGTCCCAGCTATCATCAAGCCCGCGCCTCCGGATGCACCTCAAGGCACGCCTGCATATGTCTGGCGCACTCCTCTACATTCTACTTCGCCTTACTGGACAAGTAGGTCTTCCTTGCTGCCCGCTGCGCTCGTGCTCATCAGGATGTCCGATCATTAGGTTGGTTCACAGGGCTATCGGGAAAGTTCCTGACGGCACGGACTGCTCGCCTGCTCGTTCTTGCGGGTACTGAACGTCTCGATAAGGAGCTTATGATTGGACAGATGCAGGGCAAATTCCAGCTCGTGGTCATATCTGGAGTGGGGCACATGTTGCAGGAGGTGTGTTGATGGTTCTGTTCCGACATGCACACTGACGTATATATCCAGGACGACCCGACTCGCCTGGCGGAGGTCCTCGTGGAGTTCTGGAAGCGCAACGAGCGTGTCATCGCGGGGATCAAGAAGGTCGGGGACCGATGAGAATTTTCAAAATGGACAAATGTATGAGACTTCCTTGGTGGAAGTTAAGAACAAGGATTGAATATATGGACTGGAAGAAGCACAACACACATGTACAATCAGCACACTATCCCGCAATAAACATTTTGTTACTTGCATTCAATCTATATACTATGATATTTTTTCCTCAACACGCTTCTCTTCCTCTTCCCTTCCTGTTCTAACAGGAAGGCCGGAGAATTTCGAGCGTAACACCTCGTACTTCCTCCGCTGAGCGGATGACACACTCGGCTGCACTTTTTGCAGAGCGGCAATGAAGTCGGCCACCTGTACTTCCACCCGAACCTCTGGCTGAATTCCTTCCCGAGTCGTGTCGTCTTCCACCGCATCCAGCATACCCAGCGTACGCTTCAGCGCGATGACCCCTGCCTCCCGCACGAGCGCAGCGAGGTCCGCCCCGCTGTATCCGTCACACCTCTCCCTCGCAAGGGCCTCCACTGCCTGCTGTGTTGCTGCCACGTCACCTAGTGGGACCTTCCGCGTTAACGTCCGCACGATCTCTGCGCGCTCGTCAGGCAAGGGAAGGTCGACATAAAGGAGCTTGTCGAGACGACCAGGGCGACACATCGCCGGATCGATCATATCCGGGCGATTAGTGGCGGCAATGACATATACACTCTTGCGCGCATCGAGCCCATCCAACTCCGTCAGCAGTGTGTTGACTACGCGGGCAGATGATTCCGACTGAGCAGAGCGGACATTGAGACTCAAGGACGAAGGATACGAAGGCATAGAAACTCACGAGGCTGTCGTCGCGGCGCGGGACAAGCGCGTCCAGCTCGTCGAAGAATATCACGCATGGCGAAGACGCTCGTGCCCGCGAGAATACTTGTCTGACCGCGCGTTCGCTCTCGCCCACGTACTAGGCGGAAAAGAAATACATAAAGTAAGGCAACGTGAGATGAAGCAAGGAAATAATGAGCGAACCTTGTTCAGCAGCTCCGGCCCCTTCACACTGATGAAGTTGGCTCTCGACTCGTTTGCGACCGCCTTGGCAAGTAGCGTCTTTCCGCATCCAGGTGGGCCCCATAGTAGTACGCCGCACGCCGCCTCGATGCCTACCGCGCTAAATAGCTCTGGCCGTCGAATGGGCTGTACGATCGCCATGTGCAGCTCTTCGCGCGTTCCATGGAGCGCGCCGACATCCGTCCATGTCACATCTGGCACTGTTGCAAAGCCCTCGCGCTTCGCTGACGGCTGTACTTGTTTCAGCGCGAGAGTGAAATCTGCGAAGGTGATACACAGCGGGGCGAGCTGTGCTTCAGTCAGCGGGTCCGGGTGCGCACGGAGGAAGTGCACGATGGAGCTCGCAGCGGTGTGTGTGGAGACATCAAACGTCGAGAAGGGAACATGTTTTGTGGGAAAAGGAGGTGTTGGCTGAGGGGAATCCACTGCCATCGATGCATCTCCGTCGGTATGCTGAAATTCGATATTGTCAGGGAGAACAAGAGTGCCGTCAGAGATCTCTTTGAAGATGCGTTTGACGGCAATGATGCCTGCGGCTCCTGTGAGCGCAGTGAGATCCGCGCCAACGTATCCTGGTGTTGCCTTTGCAAGGGTAATGTAATTGAAGTCGCCCTCTAATCGCAATTTTGAGCACAAGACGCGCAGGATCCTGAAGTGAGATGTTAAACCATGCCGCGTGAAATCTGGAAAAACACTCTTACTGTGCTCGCGCTTCGTCGTCAGGAACTCCCATGCCAATTTCATGGTCAAATCGACCGGCTCGACGTAGTGCGGCGTCAAGCGAGTCGGGACGGTTTGTTGCCCCGATTACAACTATAGGCTTATTGTCGGTCTTATCCCACGACATGTCTTTTGCCATGATAAGCGGGTACCCTCGAACAAAAATACGGAAAAGGCATACCGTCCATACATGTGAGAAATTGAGCAACAATTCTTCTCTCCATCTCTCGCTGTGCGCTCTCTCGTTTGGGAGTAATTGCGTCAATTTCGTCGATAAACAATAGGCAAGGAGCAACGCGCTACAGACGAATGTTTTAATTTCAATAGCAGCAGCGCCAAATGGGGCTGATTGACCTTGGCTTCCTCGAAGGTATCTCTCAGCGTCTTTTCCGACTCGCCAGACATCCCTGACACGATCGACGGGGCAGATATATTGATGAATGGGACACCGAGCTCCTACATCGACAGATGAGACACACCAGATACATGATAGCGTTAAACCTTACCCCGGCAATCGCATTGGCAAGTAGCGTCTTGCCGCAACCAGGAGGACCATGAAGCAACACACCTCGTGGGGGTTGAACGCCAGTATGAATGTAAATCTCGGGGTGACAGAGAGGCATTGCCACAAGCTCCATCATCTTTTCAATACATGTGTCAACGCCTCCGAGATCCGATAGCCGAGTCGACGGAGGGCTGTAATCTTTTGCAGTGCTACCAGACGGAGCGCTAAGCCTAGCCCTCTTGTTGCTGTCGTCGCCGGCTTGTCTTGATGTGCGACTTCGTCTCTTGCCACTTACAGGCGCAGAATGCATCTCGGAGACTCCAGGTAGTGTCTCATTCTCCGTAGGTTGTGGTATCGAAGATGGACCAGGGGTCTCAACGTCCTGCGCTCCGATGAGAGATGCAGGATCTTCTTGAAGACTATCCTCATTCGAAGGTGCTGGCGGAGTCAACGGAACTGGCGCAGCGTTCAAGTTGAGTTTTGCACGTCGGTGTGTCGACCAGAGTCCTTGCATGGATTTGTTGAGGGCATTCGATCCCTACCTGAACTTTTGTGAGCACGCATCTCAGGACGATGGCAAAAACGCACAGCTTTCTCCATTGCAACACCCGCCAGCGTTTCGTTCTCAAAGAAGCAAGAGGCAAGAATTGGGCGAGAACGAAAGTACTTGACAAAAACTTCGACTCATGCGAGCGGCCACTGGCAGTTTAGAGCCGCGGATCGGCATAACCCGAGAGAAAAGAATGGGGCGTTCTGATTGGCTGTCCGTGCGGCAAGTGGTTGAACACGAACGATTTCTTTTACATCTTCGCCCACAGCTTTCGGCATGATAAACAAGAAAAAACTCATTGAAAAGGAAAAACTACAGAACAGGTGCTCCATTGCTGAGCTTTCCCACTAATCTTTCAATCATCTGCTCCATGCGACTTAAACGTTCATCAACTTGAGACAACCGTCCATCCATCCCTGCCAGACGTTCTTCTACCTGACCAAGCCGTCCCTCTAGTCCAGATAGCCGTCCGTCCGTCTGATCAAATCGTGCGTTTATTTGGCCATCTTGCTCTGTTAACCGTCTATTTAGCTGCGTGAACTGCTCCTTCATGACCGCCTCAACGATCTTCTCTACCGGTACGTCAGACACAGGATCGGCATGGCATTTCACCAACCCGTGCGTCTTCAGGTGAGTACCATGGGTAATGCCCCCCTCGGCATCGCAATCGTTACAGATAAAAACCGGATCTGCCCACATTTTAGAGAAATCGTCATTCTAGGGCATGCATGCACTTACCGCTGCATTCGAAACAGTACCAGCATGGCCGTTTTAGTTCCTTCGAACAGTTGATGCATGCTATCACATTCTTCTGGTCCGTTTGCGTGGTAATCTCTGTGCCACTTTGCAATTGTCCGACAGTGGCGAATTTAGCTTTCGCAGCTGATAGAGCTTCCCGCACCCATGTGGAGACCCTCTTTAGCTCTATGGGATGAACCCGCGTCCTGACCTTGAACATATTATGCGTTGGAACGTGGGGCGACGTAAGCTTGAGGTCTGAGACGCTATCTCTGCTAATGGGTATTTCCGCTTTCAAGCATTCTGGGTCCTCACAAAGGTCGAGAGTCTGGTCTTTGTCGACATTTCCGCAGTCGAGGCAAACCGTTCTAGCTCCTCTAATCTCGTTGCTACCCACGCAGCAGCGGCATCCCGTACCTCTATAAAATAGTCGCAGAGAGGGAAAAGTTTGACACAAACGTGGTTCAGCATGTATCCAAATATATAAGTACTGTTTTGAACTCACATATGGACGCACACAACTTGCTCCTGATGCACCATAATGGAGTAGTAGTAACGGCCATCTGACGGGCTGATGATACGGGCTATGTTGCAGAGCTCCTCTCTCTCGTCGGCGTTCAATCCACGGCCGTACGATGTCCTGAACGTCAGTTCGATGTAGCGTTGCCGTGTATCCCTGCGCTTCTTGAAAAACGACCAAGCGTATCGTTCTCGTAAAATTTGTTGGCGGATGGCGGAACATGCAAAACGCCACAATGCGCGGGTCTTGTTCTCTCTCATCTCTGCAGGTGAGGGGCGGAAGGAGAGTATTTCAGGCGACATTCTGGAGAAGAAAAAACTGCCTTTCCACCCAGTGTACTCTCCACGGAATGTTCCGTGAATCATAGTCTTGTTCTCGTTCAACTGCCCTGTTATGTAGAGGTCGGATTTAGACCAGGCCTTGAGGGTCCCAGTGCAACATATACAGCCATCTAGATCAGTCGTCACTTCACCGGTAAGTTCCCAACTCAATCCTCCTCCTGGAACGTCTGTGTCAGGCAGGATTACCGAGTCTTCGAAACTCAAACCACTAGGCTTTGACGGACGCAGATTTACAGAGAATGGTAGACGACACGGATATCGTACAGTGTTGTAGAAAAAGACCGTCCAAGGTCCTAGTCTGCAAAGGTTCACATATTAGAAATAGAAGAAGCAACATTGTGTATGGAGGCATACACGGAGCCCAGTAGATCATCTACAGTCGTCGAGTCACCTTCCTTCGCAGGTGCTTCTGGTTCGATAGGAGGGGGATAGTAGCCGGTGGTATCAAATCGGGTCTCGTCCTCCAGAGAATACTTCAAAACTACTTCTATGGCTTCATCTTCGTCTTCTGCACGATATGAATTGTCCCGTCTAGCCGGGAGAAACAGTTTCGACAAGCCTTCAGCTGTCGCAGTCTTCCCCGAGTTATAGTAGTAGTCGTACTTATAAGAGTACTTTTTGAAAGTGCGTCCAAACATACGAATATCTTCTAGGACTTACAAGCTGGCAAGCCGTCTGTCTAAAACGCTTATGTGGCCTTGTGTCCTGACGCCTGTAGACCTCTATATACCCTACTTTTAAGGTGAATCATACTTTATCGGGGATGCCCACGTACGTTCCAAGGTATCCACTCGATCATCCACAGCTTTAAAGATTACGTTGAAATTATTACAAGACTCTGTGAGGTTACGTCTGTTGATGCGCTCAGCTTGGCATGTCTTGATGATCGCGAGGTCACGTCGCATTAACAAGTAGATCAAAGGGAAAATGAACTGAAATTGGCCATTCAGTCACTACTGCAGACCGTGTAAGGATTGTATTCCCATCACTCACTCTCTCGATCCTTCCTGGGCCCGTGATCAGGTTAAGAACAGTCAAGTCTGTGATTGCGTATTTAACATCCTCAAGATTTCGGCGAATGCGGTCCTCTTCGCCGTTCGTATAATCAGAGAAAAGCCCCTGCACTTTCCGAGGAACGGTTGTTCCCTGAAAGGATGCCGTAAGATATACAACGGTCCCATAGACCAGATCCAGATACTGGTCCACCCAAAAGCGATTACTCTCATGAACATACGACTTGAGCGTAAAGATTCGTCCTATCATCTTGTGTATCTTGTTTCGGTAAATTGTAGCCGTACTCTGCCAACCTGCAAAATTGACAGATCAGGGTGGCTGACCACGAATAGGTGAGCGACAATAACCTATTGCCCAATACGCTAACCAACGTGGAAAACTAGACGTTCAATCGATTAGAACCTCCAGGTCGTTCTGAACCCGCAACTCGTACCTCCAATCCACAGGCCGCATTCTGGCAAAGGTGTTGGCCTCTGCCACTGTGATGAAACCCGAAGCATCATCATCGAAGGCTTCAACGAGTGATTGGGCCTGCTGCATGGTAATCCATTCGAGTGTCCAAGCATCAGGATCTTCTTTGGATATAATTTGTGAAGATTTCTCTTCTCCGTCCTTTCCCACCCCTTCTTGATAATAGTCGGTGAGAGCCAATACGAATCGACGAGCCTCGACGCTGCTTCTCCATCCCTAATCAAAATGTTCTAGTCAGTAAGTCTAAATACAACTATAAATTGGACGAACCATTTCTTTCCAGATAGTCTGCAAGCCCTGATGACGTTGTGGATGCTGAATTCAGCGACACGAGCTGAGAAGTGTATCATACGACGTACAGTATCAGCAAGCTTTTCATGTGGTCCAGAGGTAAGCACTTCGATGACCCGGTCGTTTTCACGATGTACTATCCTCCCAACTTCTTCGATGATGTGCTTCTGCTGCATCTCAAATTTATGATCAAAGGCTTGAAAGTTTTCTTCAATTATGATTGTGGGATCCTGGAGCTCGCGCTGGATGCGATCATTATCGGGTTGATTGCTGTCGGAGCCCAGTTGTGATCGAAGCAACTCCTGCAAAAGCTGCTCATTATTGAGCGCAGCGTCACGCCCACCCTTCTCTTCAATCTCGTCGCGCAGTGCCTCTTGCTCTGGAGGACATTGTTGTTTGAGGAAATTTACGATCGTCTCCGTCCTGTAATCAACCATGTTCGAAAATCAACACAATCCAGCGAAGGTGAAGTATTCACAAATACCAACATCTTGGAAAGATCATCCATTTTTGTGGTAATATCGTCTATCTTGCGGGCCATATGCACCGCAAGAGCAAACTCGAATTCAGATCTCCGTTGAGAGAACAGCTTGACCCAATTGACGAACACGCCGTCCCATAATGGCCCCTTGAGGACTTTCGCTATTACGGACATCTTCGAATAAGCATCGCAGGTATTACCGCATTTCTTGATATCATCAGCAGTTCTCTTGACCAAATCTTGAAGACGACCTTCGATGGATACGCCGTCAGCACCTACGACTTTGTCGTCACGTACATCTTTCAATCTGTAAGAGGAATCAGTTTTGAGTTGTTTTTGTGTGGTTAGTACGAACTGAAGCAACACTGCGATCATATCCCTCATCTCTACAAAAAGAACTATGACTTTCTGATCGTTATCACGGCGTTTCATTTCCAGCGTATACACTGCTTTGAATGCAAGGACCGCAACTAGGAATTGTGCACCACTCAAGTTCTACTTCAGTTAATATAATCAGATCCTACGCACCCTGAATGAACGGATGAATCTTCCCAATCTCATCTAGCGCTTTAACGAGTGTGGGAATACTATCAGCGAAATTGGTCAGTGCACTATCAAGGGCCTGTTTTGCGCCACTGTCGTTAAATGCGGCTTTGACTGGTTTATAAAGAGCGGTTATGATGTTTTTCTGGTCAGCGACTGCGAGAGCTGCATCCTCTGTAACGCCATCGCATCATGATGTCAACTACCAAAGTTGCAATATAGTTTACCTATGCCGTCCACAACCTTTTCCGATTTGGTCTCGGATTCACCGTGTCGTCCTAATACAACCGTAGCAGAGGCAATAGCGCTGTCAATCTCATGGTCGTCGCGCTCATGGTCGTCGCGTTCATTTCCATCCTCTGCAAGAAATGGTGTCAGCATTGAAGTCCCTTCTGTACATAGAGACTCGAGTGTTGATAAGCAACATCAGAGAGGCCATATAAGCATTAAGTTCCAGAAAGCAATGAGGCATCAAAGGTAACTGACTCGAGTCATTCAATGTTGGAATCGACAACTTATGATCCTCATCATTGAAACTTATCGTCGCTTTTTTGCTACTCTTTTTGAATACGTGCATAGTGTAGAGGTATTCAAGCAGGGGTGTGAGGGCAGAGATTCGACATGCATCGCATGGCAAGCTTCTTAATGAACATGCATCGACAAATGTGGATTAAGACGTGGTTCGGCAATCGGCAGCAACGGGTCCGTAATATCTGCGCACTACCTCACATGCCATAACACCCGGACGAGCATCCTCCGACATGAATGTATCATTGTATTGATCAGCAATTCTAGTCTGGGAGTAACTTTTAGAGATACGCACGAGATCCAGAAATTTCGCAGCACAATGCACATCAGTTGCATATCAGCGAGGCCAGCTGATGAAGCAAATACATTTAATTATCACAAGTAAAGCAAAGATCTAAGCTGCCAGTGCGGCAGCCTCTTGTTCTCTATCTCCGCCATCTTACCCAGCGATGCACCGCAAATGACAGGTTAGTGCGAGCGCTCCGCCCCAATTGATGAGAAGTTCTTCGGATTGATATGTGCCATCTGGCGTGTGGTCCTGTTAGTCTCACGAGGTAACTATGACCGGTTTCAAAGGAGCCTGCCCAGCTGTAATGCGTGTGGCCAATTATCGGCATGAAGCCAGACCTCTCGTGTAAAGTGTGTGATTTCAGGGCGGAGCGATTTCTATGAAAACAGAGGTTTGAACACTGCGCGAGCCGTGACGAGGCATCAAGAGACAGTGGGAGACATCGGGTCCGGCCTTGACAAAATGAACACGATCGCCACGAATCGGATGGTGTATCATGGATACAGTAAGGCGCGACGCGCAAGACGAGTGGTTTGTGAAGGGTGCAATGGTACGGGTATCAAGCTGATGGGTCGGAGTGGCCAGGAGCACGCCTTGCCAAGCCCGGCCCGAGCAGCATTTTTGCCTGTGTCTTCAAGAGTCCATGGAAAGGCCCGGCCCGTTCCTCTATCGAATATTCTGGCCAAATACGTATGCATACTCTCAGCACATTCACACGTCTATGCCACTTATATTTCGTTACGCATGACAGCTGGGATATGCACATCCCAATCCTTTCAACAAGACTGGCATCATCCACTTGTGGTGAATGTTTGGGAGTGCAGTCCTTTCATTCCTAATATTCATGGTCAGATTGTGCTGGTTGCCTGCTTCATGCTATTGAATGCCCACAATCTCCACTTTATGGCGTTTCAGAAAGTCGTTGGTGTCTGGCTATTTGCCAATACCGTTCATTTCGAGTCAATGTGTATGGAGTTCTTGGACGCCGAGGCCTCAGTGGCTTATACATCCGCCCTCAACTTTCTGCATGCATTATCGGACTCGAAGTCTGCTAAGACAATCTTCCAGAAAGCACCGTCGTATGCGTTCTCAGCAATCTATGACAACATCGGTCGGAAGGCGCAGGTTTAGGACCCTGACTTTGGAGAGGCGGACTTTACAATTATGGTACGGCAGCCACATATCTCGAGCTTGAAGTTTGTGATGCGGAGACCCTTGATATCGCGACAATTTTAGCAGTCAAGTACCTAAGTAACGTCGCTAACTTTAGGCTGGATTACAGACCGAAGAGGCACCTCCAATGACATAATCGACAAGAACACTGACCTGCATCATGTGCATCTTCCAAGAGGACGACGACACCATGCGCCGCCGAATTTCGGGACTACGGGCTTGTCTACCGCCCCACGCCATCTCGGTGTTACTGAAACAGACGTGTTGACGTTTGGGTAGTTCTCCCCAGCCTTGATTTTCAAGTGGGCCCAGGCTTTCCACCAGCTTGAAGGCATTCCTCACCATACTAAAAAGGTGCACGAAGAGGTCAACAACCCAAAGAAGAGGCTAGAGCAATTATCCTTACGATTAAAATTGCGTCCTCCAGATGTGGGGGGCGTCAATCCGCTGGCCTTCTTGAATCGCCATTCCGTTGGCAAACCAGCTAATGGCGAGCTGGCAGTTCCAGCCCGGTGCATT
Source organism: Fibroporia radiculosa (assembly GCF_000313525.1). Classification (NCBI taxonomy): domain Eukaryota; kingdom Fungi; phylum Basidiomycota; class Agaricomycetes; order Polyporales; family Fibroporiaceae; genus Fibroporia; species Fibroporia radiculosa. The sequence goes on along the minus strand of NW_012133460.1, from coordinate 45,815 downwards.
GCCTACGACTATAAGTCTACCGGATTTGTCGTAGCAACGTCAGTACTCCTTTTGATAGACTGTAATAGTGGTATGCACGCTATTATAGCTTGTAATTGTCGCTGTACCGTATGAGACATCAAGATCGCAAGAATCCATCGAGCTACATTGCCCACATGTTGGTCCTATTGATATTATGAGGGAATGTTGAGTACGCCTACACCGCAGAACCAATTGGGCAGTTTATCACGCTGACATGAGTGGTCTAAGTGTCCGTCAAACTGAAGCCCTCTGAATTGTACGGAGTCAGAAAAAATGCGGAAATCCAGTCTGTAGTTGACTATCACCTAAAGGGAATTGCAACGCTATTGCGCAAGACCTGGGTGGCTGAATCCGGGCTCGTCGTATAACAAATGTTCCTCCACACGACGTAAGGAGTGCTTAGGACCCACGAGCTGAGTTCTGCGCTTGTCACAAACTCTCCGATCTCCTCATATGGTCACTTGTATGGCATACCTGTAGATGGGTCTAACCCGTCCAGCATACACTCAGTAATAAGACAGAAGTGAACGCTCCCGGCAGGGAGCGGGGGCAGATTGACGCAATTGAACGACGTCTGGATAACCACGGGCTGTGCTACCACAAGAGTGTTAGATAGTTGGAACCCGGGCCTTGTGGGGTCTCCGTTCGAGTCGTAGTCAAGAATGGAGTCCTGCTCGTAGATGGATGGATAAAGGAGGAACGCATATACAATTGCAAGACGGTGAGTCTGGCCTGACGTGCTCTGGATGGTCGTACCGCGAAGATACATGTACTTGGACATTCCCTGGTCCAGTACCTATGTTATGATGTAGTGAGATATGTGATAAGACGAAGACGACATAGATCGTCCGCCTACAATCGACTCTTGATCACTGATGCGGACAGTGTAGTTTGCTACTCCAAGAATAGAGCCCACGTTGGCAGCCTGAGCTTGATGTCCAAGGGGCTGTATATCTACAAGAAGCTTAGTTTTCGTATCCATCACCTTGACAAGTGAAACAACATACCGGGAGAATTGGATCCATTTTCACTCCTTGGGAACGTGTCCGTGTCGGATACCGACGCCCTGAAGTAGAACAAATAACCACTGCCCGCGGTGGTAGCAGCATCATACGTGTGAACAGCAGCGTTGACGAGTGCTCGAGTGGCCCGACACTCCGTCTGCTGTTTCACTCACTGATCAAAGGGACTACGCATTTAGTCTAGATCTGACTAGCACTGACAGTAATTCCAAGCAAGCACTTGATACCTGGTGACTCGACGGTGTTCAAGAAATTTGATGCCGAAAACATTCTGAGCGTTAGCACCACCGCCGAAGGACTCTGTACATCGGCGTACATGCTGTCTTATTTAGCTTGAAGTCAACGGTTGAGCGGCGGGCAGTGTGTGACATACACAGTTGGCGCTCGTCCTGCTCGTCGCAAGCACTGTGCTTCGCGCGAGATATGTACACCAGACGGCAGACAGTCGGCCACCGCCGCTCGCAGCTGGCAACAGGTGTCATCGAACGGGAAGCACGTTTCAAGACTGCGAAGAAAGGTGGACTAGAGTGCGAAATAGAAGGACCAGGTGTTTCGGAATTGCATGTTCACGAACTCAGAGTCTGATTTAACTATCCACAATCCATTGTCAGGAAACCACAGAAATAATGATTGAGATGCTACTGTATTGTAAAACGACAATGCTAATGGGATATGGCCACTCAGCCTGACCATGAACACCATCATTTGCGATAAACTGCGCGATTGAAGGTATCAATATGTGTATGTGTGGATGGGACTATGCGTTAATGGATCATGATGTAGATGCGTAAGGTGTAGATTCCCCCGCGCTCCTCCGTCGGAGGTCAAATCCACCTGCCGTGGGATGATGTGAAGAGGGTGATCACTGAAGGCGAGAGGACTGACACCGCCCGCACGGAAACACCGCGGACCACGATGCAGGCTGAGGCGTTAGATACCTATGTCGATGGCAAGAAATACCCTTGATGGTACGAACAACGATTGGTCTATGCGTGCGGCGTTGGTTGCTGGACAGGCAACGGTTGTCCCTGTATATCCTACAATAAAATATCAGCCATTCCGCCCATGTGGATCACAGGTTCACATGAGGCAAGCGGAAGAAATATGCATATGAAAACATACCATACGGGGCCGTTTAAGCGGTCTTGGGCGCACACCCGCACTGCCTGCCTTTGCCCCCACAATTGCTGCTGACTTCCCCTGCACTACCACATTTCCATTCGAATGTGCGCTCTGACTATGCGTACCCACCGCACCGGCCCCACTTCCATTCACACCGGCTTGTACCTGAGCTCTATCAATAGAGTGCTCGCGCTCGCGCTTAACGCCTCGCGGCGGGACATTGGGATCTGGGCCGGCCTGCACAGGAAGCACAGGGCCAACTTGAGCAACCCGCACCGGCATTGACGCAGTCGCTATGGCGGGACTAGGGCCAGAGGTGACGCTAGATGTGGTAGTGGGGCCGGGAGTTGGAATAGACTGTGGCGTCCCAATACCGACGGGTGTCCGCCCACGAGGATTACTGGGATTAGGTATTGCTGAGGACCGCGACGAATTACCACCCGGTTTGGGTGTCCCCGAACGAGTCGTGGCGGTCGTAGTCGCCTGCGCGGAGGTCAAGATGGAAGAGGCCGAAGAATCCGGTACACCGCCACTTGCTAGTGTCAGCGGTACTTGAGCTTGCGCCTTTGCTAGTTTCTTCAGTTCCTTCTGTTAAATGCGGAGATCCTGAGTCCATATCTATGATCAGGCCGAAACACAAGGATCCTAACCCGTTTTTTCCGATCTTCACGCGCCTGCGGTGATTCAGCAACCAAAGTGTTGATGTTCCACTGTACCACCAGTCAGATGTGCTTTGGAGACACGGCATGAAAAGCCATACGCTTTTGAGGCCTTCTAAGCTAACAGAGAATGCGTCTCGCTGCGTCCTCAAGTCAAACGGGGTGATGGCGATTTGTTGCTTTGGAGGAACTTGTATCATATCCAACAAATATGTATCTTTTTTCATGGAATGTTTTCCTAATCCAGAGGCATGAGACATTTATGGAAAGGTTAGACGACTCAGGAACGAGGACGACGCACCAGGAATACCCTTGATGAGCTGCCTGTAAGTATTCTTTGACTTCTTCTCGCCTTTTCCCTCCTCATCCTCGCCCTCTTGCGCTGCTCCAGGTGTTGCATTTGGCGGGAGCGAGAGTTCCTTCTCTTTGCCTTTGCCCTTGTCGAGGGTGCCGGCGGTGGGCGGTTGCTGACCTACGGGGAGGGCATACGGCCGCACGTACTTGTCATACGCTGGCAGAAGCTGGAATCTCGATATTAGATCCTGGGTGCTAGTTAGTAGTGGACGGGGCTGGGCTGTGCCTATGTGAGCAGAGCATGATAGACGGTGTCAGTTTTCCGCGAATGGGAACAAGTTGAGTGAGAGACCTGGTGGCAGGAGGTATATGGGGGGGAGCTCGGGCTGAGAGGAGGGGCCTGCGAGTGCATTGGTAGGTTGAAGGGAGTATGATGCGGGGTGCTGGTTGTCGTCTACCTCCATGTCGACAGTGGCGACAATGGCGGCACTCAGCAAGGGGTGGCGCCTTTGTTTTGCGTGCGGCGACAGAGAGTGAACCGCCCGCGTCGCGTGCGAAGCTCCGACATGTCATCCCCGCTGCGGAATTGGTGGACCGCGTTTCGGAGTTTGTATTCGGATGTTGTGCCTCCAAGCGGCGATTTCGGAGGCTGAATATCGGCCAAACGGGGCGGAGTGAGGCGCTTTGTGTATCTTATCTCGGACCATTTTGAGTCAGGACGCATTGCGGGAGCCACGAGCCCACGGCATACATAGGCTAAAGGCTGCCTCGCCGCATGCTCCTCGCCTCAACCCACAACGACCATGGCGGACGACTCAGCTTACCAGAGCAGCGACCCCCTCGGCACATCCACTATGTCTGTCTTCACTCCCTCCGTCTCCCGAGTTAGATCTCCAGGCAGCGGCGCTCATGCGCAGCGCGCGGTGCACG